>NW_027644868.1:0-137862 GCF_032717465.1 Coenobita brevimanus | reverse complement strand
TTAAATATTTTATATTTTAAATCTTACTGTAGATTACTATTATATAGTAGACTTTTTGGGGGGCTCATAAATGCCTTTTAACCCTTTAGTGGCCGACTTTTTGTATTTTTTGGATCATAAATGCCTTTTAAACCTTCTTATTAAAAAAGCAATTATACTGTAAAATTAAAAAAAAATACATCTACACACAAATGGAAAGGGGGGGAAGAGATATAATATTAGTTTCCATTGGCTCAAGGTTTTTATCCTCACTCTTCTGACTACGATTTCGTTGTTTTTTCTTGTAGTTTCTTCGATTAGTTAAGTTTTCGGATCGTAGATGTTGACAATGCTGGCATTTCGGGAAGTTCCAGCGAAAGTCATTTTCTCTGAGGAAACTTTCCTTGTCTGGCATAAAGAAGGCCAAGGGCGATTCATCTTTCTGTGGATTCGCCACATTGGAAGGTAGCAGCTGTGATGAGATTTCTGGGGTGGAAGACAACTCTTCTATGTATTTCCATCCAAAAATAACAAATCCCAGAAGAACAGCAAATATACTCATCACCAACACACATAACACAATCTTGAAAAGAAAAGAAAAAAGAGAGTTGTAATGTATACTGAAACTTCAAAAAACACTACATAGAAAAAAATTGCTGATAAACACTGTTTCATATAGGTAGTTCAGAATGTTTTTTGGCGCAAAGAAACAGCGCCAAAAGTGGTAACTGGACGAGAACGCTGAAGTCGGTTACCAGTTAAAGAAACAATAATATTTAGATCTTTGATTACAAAAAAACATCTAGTCGCCAAAATATAGGTAATTGCTAAAAAAAGTAGCTAAGCTAGATCAAAAGTCTCCAAATCTAAAAACAAAACTAAGTTGACAACAAACTATTTTAATTTTTTCGATCTAAATGCTTTTTTTTTTAATCTATCAGAGTTGTCTACTAAAAAGTTAATATCTTACCTCTAAAAATAAATGAAGAAAAAATAATAGAGACGAAAACATCCGGACGAGGTAAGGGGAGGAGTAGGAGTTGACGGACGAAGAGGTGTGCACTCAATGTGAAGGCTGGATTTAAGAGGTATATATATATGAAGCTTCACGCAGAGGGGTTTCCATCTTTTACCATCCACAGGATTATATACAACCGTCTAGTGTTTATCCAAAAAATTGCCACCAATCGAACAAGTGGCTGCCAATGTTGTTGGAAGTTTAGGGCGGAGCAACAATGTTCCTTTGAAAAATAACTCTTTGGCATAGCAACGACACAGCCCCCACACAACCTGTAGCAACTCTACTGACCATCAGCTTCAGAAGGGAAGCCGGTCCTGCAAGATTAACCCTTTAGCGGGCAGCCAACTGCCAACCAGATAGGTCAGCAAGGGCCTTTTCGCCGGAATATTTAAACTTGTGAGTACAAAATTTTTATAGTCACATTCCATCTAAAGGATTAAAAATAATTTCTAAAGAATTTTTAATAATTGTTTGTAATAACTATCTTTTCTTTGTTTCAGAAATTAATAGATATGGAAGATTCTCTGGAACAGACTAGTAGAAGTAACATCCAAGAGGAACCCCATAATCTCAGTACAAAAAAAAAGTATAATTATGACGAATACGGCATTAAAAAATCTTTTTGAAGATACAAACAATTTCTGGAATGCTCGAAGGTTTCTACTAATTCTGTGGACACCCGCATAAATATGATTAGTGCTTGTTTAAAAAGATGATACATACTCAAGAAAAACCGTTTACCTATGAATACTGTAGTAAAACTTTTAGGCAGAAATACAACATGGAAATTAATAAAAAGACTCAGACAGAAGAAAGTGAATATTGTGAGAATTTTCTTGACTAAATTGAAACTAGAAAAACCGTTTACCTATGGATACTGTAGTAAACCATTCAGCGGAAAAATAAATATGGAAGTTCAAAGACCATTTCTCTGTAAATATTGTGAGAAGACTTTCTCGGTAAAATCGAGCCTAATAAAACACATTCGCACTCATACAGGAGAAAGGCCGTTTCCCTGTGGATATTGTGAGAAGACATTCTCAGAGAAATCGATCCTAAGAACACACATACGCACCCACACGGGAGAAAAACCGTTTACCTGTGGATACTGTAGTAAACCATTCAGCCGAAAAATAAATATGGAAGTTCATAAACGCACTCATACAGGGGAAAAGCCATTTGTCTGTGAATATTGCGAGAAGACTTTCTCCGTAAAATCGAGCCTAATAAGACACATTCGCACTCATACAGGAGAAAGGCCGTTTACCTGTGGACATTGTGAGAAGACATTCTCAGAGAAATCGATCCTAAGAACACACATACGCATCCATACGGGAGAAAAACCATTTACCTGTGGATACTGTAGTAAAACATTCAGGCAAAAAACACAAGCAAACGTTCATAAGCGCATCCATACAGGGGAAAAACCACATACTTGTAAATATTGTAACAATACCTTCTCCAGAAAAAGGCAGATGAGAAAGCATGAATTAATTCATTTGAGTGGTAGGTAAAAAATAATCATGGAAATTCTCGATATACACACTTATAAGAGAAGATTCCAATACAAACTCATATAGGAGAAAACTTGTTTGTCTATAAAAAAATATTTAACCTTCTTAGAAGAAATGTAGTAAGAAATTTAAATATAAAATAATTTTTAGTTCCTATCTTTTGAAATTGGTTGAAAATAAGGGAAGAAGAAAATACTATTATTAGAATTTCTTTTTCATTTTTAGTGGGCAACCAGTGGAGCGCATTGTGAGCAACTCTGGAGATCTAGCAGATGGTTCCAAACTGAAAAGGTAATTATATATAATTGTCTAAAGTGATATCAACTTTATACAGTCACTATAGATTGAAAAAATATTTCTGAAGAATTTTTAATAATCGTTTTTCTTTGTTTCTGAAATTAATAGACATGGAGGCTTCTCTGGAACAGGGCAGTGGGAGTAACATCCAAGAGGAACCCCTAGATCTCAGTACAAAAAAAAACTGTAATTGTGATGAATGCAGTATTGAAAAATCTTCTTTAAAAGAAAAACCGCTCTAAAAAGACACGAGATGATACACACCGAAGAAAAACCATTTACCTGTGAATGTTGTAATAAAACATTTAGGCAAAAAGGAAACATGAAAATTCATGAACGTATTCATACAGGGGAAAAACCATTTGTCTGTGAATATTGTGAGAAGGTTTTCTCGACAAAATCGAGCCTAATAAGACACATACGCACTCATACAGGAGAGAAGCCGTTTGTCTGTCAATACTGTGAAAAGAGTTTCTCACATAAATCGAGCCTAAAAATTCATTTACGCACTCATACGGGAGAAAAGCCATTTACATGTGAATGCTGTAATAAGACCTTCTCGGCAAAATCGAGCCTAATAAGTCACATTCGCACTCATACAGGAGAAAGGCCGTTTCCCTGTGGACATTGTGAGAAGACATTCTCAGAGAAATCGACCCTAAGAACACACATATACGTTCATACCGGGGAAAAACCCTTTTCCTGTGGATACTGTAATAAAACATTCAGACAAAAAACACAAGCAAACGTTCATGAACGTATCCATACAGGGGAAAAACCATATACTTGTAAATATTGTCAGAAGACATTCTCAGAGAAATCGACCCTAAGAACACACATACGCACCCATACGGGAGAAAAACCATTTACCTGTGGATACTGTAGTAAAGCATTCAGGCAGAAAGTACATATGGAAAAACATAAACGCACTCATACAGGGGAAAAACCATATACTTGTAAATATTGTAACAATACCTTCTCTAGAAAAAGGCAGATGAGAAAGCATGAATTAATTCATTTGTAAAAAAATAATAATGGGTTCTCGATATACACACTTATAAGAGAAGACTCGAATACAGACTCATATAGGAGAAAACCCGTTTGTCCATGAAAAAAATATTTAACCTTCTTAGTAAATATAAAATAATTTTTAGTTCCTATTTTTTGTAATTGGATGAAAATAAGGGAAGAAGAAAATACTATTATTAGAATTTCTTTTTCATTTTTAGTGGGCAACCAGTGGAGCGCATTGTGAGCAACTCTGGAGATCTAGCAGATGGTTCCAAATCGAAAAGGTAATTATATATAATTGTCTAAGGTGATATCAACTTTATACAGTCACTACAGATTGAAAAAAATATTTCTGAAGAATTTTTAATAATCGTTTTTCTTTGTTTCTGAAATTAATAGACATGGAGGCTTCTATGGAACGGGGCAGTGGGAGTAACATCCAAGAGGAACCCCTAGATCTCAGAAAAAAAAAAAACTGTAATTGTGATGAATGCAGTATTGAAAAATCTTCTTTGGAAATGCATAAGAAAAATATATTCAAGTATCATAAGTTTAAAATGAAAAAAAATACTCATTGCCACGACAAGCCGCATAAATGCAACAAATGCGATCGGTGCTTCAAAGAAAAAGGCAATCTAAAAAGACACGAGATGATACACACCGAAGAAAAACCATTTACCTGTGAATGTTGTAATAAAAAATTTAGGCAAAAAGGAAACATGAAAATTCATGAACGTATTCATAGAGGGGAAAAACCATTTGTCTGTGAATATTGTGAGAAGGTTTTCTCGACAAAATCGAGCCTAATAAGACACATACGCACTCATACAGGAGAAAAGCCGTTTGTCTGTCAATACTGTGAAAAGAGTTTCTCACATGAATTGAGCCTAAAAATTCATTTACGCACTCATACGGGGGAAAAGCCATTTACATGTGAATACTGTAAGAAGAATTTCTCGGATAAATCAAACTTGACAATTCATATGCGTACTCATACAGGAGAGAAGCCGTTTGTCTGTCAATACTGTGAAAAGAGTTTCTCACATAAATCGAGGCTAAAAATTCATTTACGCACTCATACGGGGGAAAAGCCATTTGCATGTGAATGCTGTAATAAGACTTTCTCGGCAAAATCGAACCTAATAAGTCACATTCGCACTCATACAGGGGAAAGGTCGTTTACCTGTGGACATTGTGAGAAGACATTTTCAAATAAATTGATCCTAAGAACACACATACGCACCCATACGGGAGAAAAACCATTTACCTGTGGATACTGTAGTAAAACATTCAGGCAAAAAACACAAGCAAACTTTCATAAGCGCATCCATACAGGGGAAAAGCCATTTGTCTGTAAATATTGCGAGAAGACTTTCTCGTTAAAATCGAGCCTAATAAAACACATTCGCACTCATACAGGAGAAAGGCCGTTTACCTGTGGACATTGTGAGAAGACATTCTCAGAGAAATCGACCCTAAGAACACACATATACGTTCATACCGGGGAAAAACCCTTTTCCTGTGGATACTGTAATAAAACATTCAGACAAAAAACACAAGCAAACGTTCATGAACGTATCCATACAGGGGAAAAACCATATACTTGTAAATAATGTAACAAATAATTTTTAGTTCCTATCTTTTGTAATTGGATGAAAATAAGGGAAGAAGAAAAAACTATTATTAGAATTTCTTTTTCATTTGTAGTGGGCAACCAGTGGAGCGCATTGTGAGCAACTCTGGAGATCTAGCAGATGGTTCCAAACCGAAAAGGTAATTATATATAATTGTCTAAGGCGACATTAAAAAAATCACTAAAGATTGAAAAAAGTATTTCTGAAGAATTTTTAATAATCGTTTTTCTTTGTTTCTGAAATTAATAGACATGGAGGCTTCTATGGAACAGGGCAGTGGGAGTAACATCCAAGAGGAACCCCTAGATCTCAGTAGAAAAAAAAACTATAATTGTGATGAATGCAGTATCGAAAACTCTTCTTTGGAAATGCATAAGAAAAATATATTCATGTATCATAAGTTAAAAATGAAAAAATATACTCATTGCCACGACAAGCCGCATAAATGCAACAAATGCGATCGGTGCTTCAAAGAAAAAAAACCGTTCTAAAAAGACACGAGATGATACACACCGAAGAAAAACCATTTACCTGTGGACATTGTAATAAAACATTTAGGCAAAAAGGAAACATGAAAATTCATGAACGTATTCATACAAGGGAAAAACCATTTGTCTGTGAATACTGTGAGAAGGTTTTCTCGAGAAAAAGAAATCTAATAAGGCACATTCGCACTCATACAGGAGAAAGGCCGTTTATCTGTGGACATTGTGAGAAGACATTCTCAGAGAAATCGACCCTAAGAAGTCACATACGCATTCATATGGGGGAAAAACCCTTTTCCTGTGGATACTGTAATAAAACATTCAGGCAAAAAACACAAGCAAACATTCATGAACTTATCCATACAAGGGTAGAAAAAGGCAGATGAGAAAGTATGAATTAATTCATTTGTAAAAAATAATCATGGACTTATACACACTTCGAATACAAACTCATATAGGAGAAAACCTATTTGTCTATAAAAAAAATATTTAACCATCTTAGTAAATATTTAATAATTTTTAGTTCCTATCTTTTGAAATTGGTTGAAAATAAGGGAAGAAGAAAATACTATTATTAGAATTTCTTTTTCATTTGTAGTGGGCAACCAGTGGAGCGCATTGTGAGCAACTCTGGAGATCTAGCAGATGGTTCCAAACCGAAAAGGTAATTATATATAATTGTCTAAGGCGACATTAAAAAAATCACTAAAGATTGAAAAAAGTATTTCTGAAGAATTTTTAATAATCGTTTTTCTTTGTTTCTGAAATTAATAGACATGGAGGCTTCTATGGAACAGGGCAGTGGGAGTAACATCCAAGAGGAACCCCTAGATCTCAGTAGAAAAAAAAACTATAATTGTGATGAATGCAGTATTGAAAACTCTTCTTTGGAAATGCATAAGAAAAATATATTCATGTATCATAAGTTAAAAATGAAAAAATATACTCATTGCCACGACAAGCCGCATAAATGCAACAAATGCGATCGGTGCTTCAAAAAAAGAAACGAGATGATACACACTGAAGAAAAACCATTTACCTGTGGACATTGTAATAAAACATTTAGGCAAAAAGGAAACATGAAAATTCATGAACGTATTCATACAAGGGAAAAACCATTTGTCTGTGAATACTGTGAGAAGGTTTTCTCGAGAAAAAGAAATCTAATAAGGCACATTCGCACTCATACAGGAGAAAGGCCGTTTATCTGTGGACATTGTGAGAAGACATTCTCAAATAAATCGACCCTAAGAAATCACATATACATTCATACGGGGGAAAAACCCTTTTCCTGTGGATACTGTAATAAAAGATTCAGGCAAAAAACACAAGCAAACGTTCATGAACGCATCCATACAGGAGAAAGGCCGTTTATCTGTGGACATTGTGAGAAGACATTCTCAAATAAATCGACCCTAATAACACACATATACATTCATACGGGGGAAAAACCCTTTTCCTGTGGATACTGTAATAAAAGATTCAGGCAAAAAACACAAGCAAACGTTCATGAACGCATCCATACAGGGGAAAAACCATATACTTGTAAATATTGTAACAATACCTTCTCTAGCAAAAGCCAGATGAGAAAGCATGAATTAATTCATTTGTAAAAAATAATTATGGTTTCTCGATATAAACACTTATAAGAGAAGAATCGAATACAAATAGGAGAAAACCCGTTTGTCCATGAAAAAAATATTTAACCATCTTAGTAAATATAAAATAATTTTTAGTTCCTATCTTTTGAAATTGGTTGAAAATAAGGGAAGAAGAAAATACTATTATTAGAATTTCTTTTTCATTTTTAGTGGGCAACCAGTGGAGCGCATTGAGAGCAACTCTGGAGATCTAGCAGATGGTTCCAAACTGAAAAGGTAATTATATATAATTGTCTAAAGTGATATCAACTTTATACAGTCACTATAGATTGAAAAAAGTATTTCTGAAGAATTTTTAATAATCGTTTTTCTTTGTTTCTGAAATTAATAGAGATGGAGGCTTCTCTGGAACAGGGCAGTGGGAGTAACATCCAAGAGGAACCCTTAGATCTCAGTACAAAAAAAAACTATAATTGTGATGAATGCAGTATTGAAAAATCTTCTTTGGAAATGCATAAGATAAATATATTCATGTATCATAAGTTAAAAATGAAAAAAAATACTCATTGCCACGACAAGCCGCATAAATGCAACAAATGCGATCGGTGCTTCAAAAAAAAAAACACTCTAAAAAGACACGAGATGATACACACCGAAGAAAAACCATTTATCTGTGAATTTTGTAATAACAAATTTAGACGGAAATACGATATGAAAATTCATAAACGCTCTCATACAGGAGAAAAGCCGTTTGTCTGTCAATACTGTGAGAAGAGTTTTTCACATGAATCGAGCCTAAGAATTCATGTACGCACTCATACGGGGGAAAAGCCATTTACATGTGAATACTGTAAGAAGACTTTCTCGGTAAAATCGAACCTAATAAGACACATTCGTACTCATACAGGAGAAAGGCCGTTTATTTTTAGACACACATTTACCTGTGGATATTGTAATAAAACATTTAGGCAAAAAGGAAACATGAAAATTCATGAACGTATTCATACAGGGGAAAAACCATTTGTCTGTGAATACTGTGAGAAGGTTTTCTCGAGAAAAAGAAATCTAAGAATTCATGTACGCACTCATACGGGGGAAAAGCCATTTACATGTGAATACTGTAAGAAGACTTTCTCGACAAAAAGAAATCTAATAAGACATATACGCACTCATACAGGAGAAAAGCCGTTTGTCTGTCAATACTGTGAGAAGAGTTTTTCACATGAATTGAGCCTAAGAATTCATGTACGCACTCATACGGGGGAAAAGCCATTTACATGTGAATACTGTAAGAAGACTTTCTCGACAAAATCGAACCTAATAAGACACATTCGTACTCATACAGGAGAAAGGCCGTTTATTTTTAGACACACATTTACCTGTGGATATTGTAATAAAACATTTAGGCAAAAAGGAAACATGAAAATTCATGAACGTATTCATACAGGGGAAAAACCATTTGTCTGTGAATACTGTGAGAAGACTTTCTCGAGAAAAAGAAATCTAATAAGACACATACGCATTCATACAGGAGAAAAGCCGTTTGTCTGTCAATACTGTGAGAAGAGTTTCTCATATGAATTGAGCCTAAGAATTCATGTACGCACTCATACGGGGGAAAAGCCATTTATATGTGAATACTGTAAGAAGAATTTCTCGACAAAAGCGAGCCTAACAAGACACATTCGCACTCATACAGGAGAAAGGCCGTTTACCTGTGGACATTGTGAGAAGACATTCTCAAATAAATCGACCCTAAGAAATCACATACGCATTCATATGGGGGAAAAACCCTTTTCCTGTAGATACTGTAATAAAACATTCAGGCAAAAAACACAAGCAAACGTTCATGAACTTATCCATACAAGGGTAGAAAAAGGCAGATGAGAAAGCATGAATTAATTCATTTGTAAAAAATAATCATGGACTTATACACACTTCGAATACAAACTCATATAGGAGAAAACCTATTTGTCTATAAAAAAAATATTTAACCTTAGAAAATATAAAATAATTTTTAGTTCCTATCTTTTGTAATTGGATGAAAATAAGGGAAGAAGAAAATACTATTATTAGAATTTTGTTTTCATTTTTAGTGGGCAACCAGTGGAGCGCATTGTGAGCAACTCTGGAGATCTAGCAGATGGTTCCAAACTGAAAAGGTAATTATATATAATTGTCTAAAGTGATATCAACTTTATACAGTCACTATAGATTGAAAAAAATATTTCTGAAGAATTTTTAATAATGATTTTTCTTTGTTTCTGAAATTAATAGACATGGAGGCTTCTCTGGAACAGGGCAGTGGGAGTAACATCCAAGAGGAACCCCTAGATCTCAGTACAAAAAAAAACTATAATTGTGATGAATGTAGTATTGATAAATCTTTGGAAATGCATAAGAAAAATATATTCAAGTATCATAAGTTAAAAATGAAAAAATATACTCATTGCCACGAGAAGCCACATAAATGCAACAAATTCAATCTGTGCTTCAAAGAAAAAACCACTCTAAAAAGACACGAGATGATACAAACCGAAGAAAAACCATTTACCTGTGGATATTGTAATAAAACATTTAGGCAAAAAGTAAACATGAAAATTCATGAACGTATTCATACAGGGGAAAAACTTTTATTCTGTGAATACTGTGAGAAGGTTTTCTCGACAAAAAGAAATCTAATAAGACACATACGCACTCATACAGGAGAAAAGCCGTTTGTCTGTCAACACTGTGAGAAGAGTTTCTCACATAAATCGAGCCTAAAAATTCATATATGGACTCATACAGGAGAAAAACCGTTTGCCTGTCAATACTGTGAGAAGAGTTTCTCAAATGAATGGACCCAAAGAATTCATGTACGCACTCATACGGGGGAAAAGCCATTTACATGTGAATACTGTAAGAAGACTTTCTCGATAAAAGCGAGCCTAAAAAGACACATTCGCACTCATACAGGGGAAAAGCCATTTGTCTGTGAATATTGTGAGAAGGCTTTCTCGATAAAGAGAAATCTAATAAGACACATACACACTCATATAGGGGAAAGCCCATTTACATGTGAATACTGTAAGAAGAATTTCTCGGAGAAGTCAAACCTGACAATTCATATGCGTACTCATACAGGAGAAAAACCGTTTGCCTGTGAATATTGTGAGAAGGCTTTCTCGGCAAAAAGATATCTAATAAAACATATATGGACTCATACAGGAGAAAAACCGTTTGCCTGTGAATACTGTGAGAAGACTTTCTCGATAAAAGGAAATCTAATAAGACACATACGCATTCATACAGGAGAAAAGCCGTTTGTCTGTCAATACTGTGAGAAGAGTTTCTCACATGAATCGAGCCTAAAAATTCATGTACGCACTCATACGGGGGAAAAGCCATTTACATGTGAATACTGTAAGAAGAATTTCTCGGATAAGTCAAACCTGACAATTCATATGCGTACTCATACAGGAGAAAAAACGTTTGCCTGTGAATACTGTGAGAAGGCTTTCTCGAAAAAGAGAAATCTAATGAGACACATATACACGCATACAGGGGGAAGCCCATTTACATGTGAATACTGTAAGAAGAATTGCTCGGATAAGTCAAACCTGACAATTCATATGCGTACTCATACAGGAGAAAAACCGTTTGCCTGTGAATACTGTGAGAAGGCTTTCTCGACAAAAGGAAATCTAATAAGACATGTATTGATTCATACAGGAGAAAAACCGTAAGTCTGCCAGCACAGAAACATTCTGCAAACTTCCAGCACCAGCAGTTAAAGTAACAAGAACAACAAGGTTCAAATGAAAGAGGTGTTTTGGTTGAAATATTATTGTAAAACAAAAAAGTATAGTCGTAGGTTATATATTTTCAATAAAGTTGATTTTTAGATATGATGTATTTTTTTTCATAAATCCCTTTTGGACATATCAGCAGGATGGAATTAAAGTTCTTTTGGGTGAATATTTTATTTAAAATTCAATTAAAAAAAACAGGACATATATTCAGATAGTTTCCTTCTCAGAAGAACTGTAAATATACTTATCACCCACACACACAACACAAACTTTACATATATATTCATTATCTTTAATATTTTTTTTAAAAATATAGTTAATATCTCACCTTCAAACACAAAGGAGTTCGAGAAGCTTTTATATCATACCAAAGGGGTTACCACCTTTTCTTTATTTGTATGGGAAGAACGGAAAAAAATTTTTAAAGAGGTGTTTTGGTTAAATTTTATTATAAATATGATTATATAATTAAATAAAAAAATAAATGATGGAAAAGCGGGTTCGATTTGGCGATATAAAAGTGTATTATATGATAAAATGGGACTATGCTTATAGAAAAGCTAGAGTTGGTCAATGGGAGCAATGTGCAAGAGATAGAGAAAGGTTCCATAGACGAATTGCTAGTTCAGAAATGAAGCTTTCTTCTATTTTTATCCCAGAACATCGAAATAATATATATACAAAAATGAAAAATAAAATTGCTAGAGGATGAAGAAGAGGGGGCATTGCTCTGCTAAAGGGTGATTGTCACTGCTCCAAGCTTCAATCAACTTCCATTTGTTCATAGTCTTGAGAGTGGTGTAATTCAGTTAATATTTTCTCTTCACTATTTTTAGGTATTTTTACCTCTTTTCTCGGTGGTAAAACAGATTCTATTTTCCTTAATTGCTCAATAGAGAAATGCGATGGAAAAACAATAGAAAAATGAATACATAGACTACCTTTCTCTGACTTCTTGTATTTTGGCATACCCTCACCTATAATACGTTTCATTTGGCCATTTTTTATAATCGTACCAGGATTGTTTTTAATAATTATGGTTCTATTATCTAAGGTTTTTATGGGCTTTTGAAAACCACAAAGAGCTTCTGTGAGGTATAAATTACATTTCATAAGAAGATCATCTTTTATACGTTTAAATATAGGATGGGCTTCCTCTTTTATTATAAAAAGAACATCACCGGGCTCACGACCAGGTTCTTGATCTCCTTCCCCTGTAAAAATTATCTTCTGTCCGGCTTTCATCCCTTTATTTATATGTACCTCTATATTTTTACTCTCTCTAATAACCTTCTTTCCTTGGCATCTTTTACATTTATCCTTAAGATCAATCACTTCTCTCTGACCTCGACAATGTCCGCATAAAGTTTGTATTTGTGATAAAATTCCAGGTCTCAGCTGTTGAATCCTAATTTGAAAACCACTACCTCCACATAAAAGACATTTCTCTGGAGGTTTCTTTCCTCCCTGGCCTTTACAGTTATAACATATAATGTCCCTCTCTAGGGATATTTTTTTAATGGTTCCATTATATAATTCTTCTAGGGATGTTGAAATCGTGTAAATCGATGTTTTCTTCACATCTCTTGTGTATGTTGATGTTTTCTTCACATTTTCAAAGAAAAAATTAAAGATATCCATAGGTGATCTAAAGTTCTCAGATTCACCCCCTTTCAGTGATTGTTCTCCACCTTGATCATAAACCCTTCGCTTCTCTGGATTACTTAATACCTCATATGCTTGTGAAATTAATTTGAACTTATCTCCTTCATTGGGATTCTTATCAGGATGATATTTCAGAGCCAGTTTATGATAAGCCTTTTTTAGCTCATCTGAGGTAACGCTGGGTTTCACTCCTAGTATATCATAGAAACCAAGCTCCTTAACCATCTTAGCTCTTTATGATTGATGGCTTGATGCTTATATATATATATATCAATTTTTCTAAATGCTTATATAAATATAATTCTATTTTTTTTTTTCCTTTTTAGGTTGTGTAGCAAATTGGTGATAATTTAGATTAGTTTGAATTAACCATTCATAAACTTTAGTAGAATGGGTTGTTATTTTATGAGTCAAATTATATATTTTCTGAATCTGTTCTTGTTGTTTTAAATTATGTTCTTTTATATTATTTACATAAAAATCTATCTTTTCGTTAAAATCTTCTTCTTTATCTGTTGAAGTTATATAGAAATTGTCTTCATTTGTTGTCATTGTAAACGGATTCAAGTTCAAATTTTTTGAGTGTGAAAGTAAAAATATGAAAAAATGCATTCTCTATTCTTTTTTAACTATAAAAAGATATTCATTATGAATAATAAAGTGAAATTTAAAAATGTCTAACCAAAAAGGAAAAATTATTAAAATTTTTCATGAAAAAAACCATATTTCTAAAATTTTAAATAATATAAGAAATGATATTAAGTATATAAAAGAAATATTATCTGAAGATGAACTAACAACTTATAAAATTCTAAATGATGAAACTAATAATACGGAAGAAGATGAAGAAGAACTAAAAGAAGAAGAAGAACTAGAAGAAGAAGAAGATGATGATGATGATGATAATAATGATGAATCTGAAGAGGAAGAGGATTCGACCTCATAGCCTAGCCTGGCTGACAATTGAGGAGGGAAGGAATTTGGTCTGTCTCATTTGTCTAGAAATTTCTAGGTCTTGTTCTCCCCATTTATTATTATTTTTTTTAAACAGTTTATATCCCACTACTAACCAGGATAATGCATGACTCAGGCTGCAATTAAGTTTAGGTTGCTACAAGAGGTAAAGAAGAAGAAGAAGGTGTATCTGTGCTATTAAGGTCTCTTTCGTTACTCTGCCAAAGAGTTATTAACTCTGAGATGAAGAATAGTTTCAACCCTTGCTGGTCTATCTAGTTGGCGGTTGATAGCCCACTGAAGGGTTAAATCAATAAAAATTTATCTTTCCTTTAACCTAATCATTAAAATGTTTCAAAATTCTTTATTAAAAGATTATCAAGAAAAATTGAATACATTTGATTCTATCCTCCCGTCAAATATTAAAGGGATAATAATAACTAAGAAGGATCATTTGAATGGTTGTATTGAAGTGTATCCATATGACATGAAAGGTGTTGTAGAAAATGGTGTAATATATAACTATCCAAGAAATATAAGTCAGGAAAGAAGACAAGCAAAATGCCCAGGGGTAAATGATACTCTTGTAAATAGATTTATAGAAAAATCTTGGGTAGATGATTGTGCTCCAAGTTTTCATATCCAAAAGAGAAATTTTTCTAATACTGAAGGGGTAATCATAATTCGTATATCGCTAGAAGAAGCATTTGGAAACGATTATCAACAGATGGAATGTACCGATTTCTTTTCTTATATTTTACAAAGGGATATATTACGTGTTTATAGTCAACCAAATACAATTATCGATGGGCTAAGAAAAGGAAAAGAAATAGCAGATTCTTTTCATATTTCAAAAGGACGATATAAAAAATATCCGTGGTTGTCATCAAATAAAGAAAAAAATGAAGGGAATATTATACAGTTAAATAATATTTATGTAGAGGAATTAATAAATATAAAAAATAAAATAAATAATGTAGAGAAAAAAATTGCAACGGAAGAGGATATATCTTTAGTTTTTAAATCATAATGACTAGTATAATTATACTTCTGTTGGGTTGTATAAGTAATACCATTGTTGCTGAAAATGAGAACAAACCTTCGGTACTTTCCAGTGATACATCCCATGGACCAAAACTATTAACTGAGGATCAGACATTAACACTTCTAAATAGTATAAATAATATTTTAAAAAATATGAATACTGGTGATCCCCTAACTAATACGTGTCTATCTTTTATAACTGTATTTATATTTGGACTGATATTAATTAAAATTTGGAAACATAGATTATGGCCCAATGGTAATAACAATAAATAAAAAAAAATGTTTTCAATACAAGTTGGGTTCAAACATAAGCTATGGACACGATCAGAAAGAGGTCTCCTATTTTCTAAATTTGGAAAACACTGTGAATTTTTATTATGTCCTGATATTGAGGGGTTTAATTTTGAGAAAAATATATATATATTAGATAACGATAATATAGATATAATTTTCAACAATATTAACAATGGTATATTAAACGAAGAAAAGAATAATCTCTTATGTAAAATATCATATAATGATCTCTCATTATATACTATAATTAGATGTGCTTCTATTGATCACTCAGTAAATCACTCAACAATTATCATGCATATGAGTATTTTTGTTACTCGTCATGTAAATATATTTATAGATGTAGTCAAAACATTAATATTAACAGAAAATATATATGATGCATTTTCTAAATTATTATGTTATGACTTTAGGAATGATGAAATAAAAAAAAAATATATATCCTGAGGCATTGGAAATATATACAGACTGGAGAGATAGAGTATATGAGAAAAAATCTATTTTTTGTATAACTTGTAGTGAAATTCATAGAAGTATTAATCATTGTTTACACTGCCATTATATTAAAGAAGATGTAGATAGGAAAATATGTGAATTTTTAATTAGTAGGAAGATTATTTTTTGCTCCAATGAACAGATAGAATTATTCAAAAGAAAAAAGAAATTGAAATATAATATAATCGGTAGAACAGATCATGGGTTTTATATAAAAATTAACCATCCTTATTGGAGATGGAGTATTCAAAAATATCCTTATCGAAATACTTATGATCTTGATTTTAGACAAAATATTCAGTTATTAATCACAAACCCTAAAAATAAAATAAAAATTAAATCATTTATATGTGGGACATTTAAAGAGAAATATAACAATAGTTATCATAATTTTATTTACAGGATTATCAAAACAAATAATTTGTCATTACTTATGAATAATGATATATATACATTTTATGCTCAAACAATATACTTAGAAGAATAAAAATATATCTAATGAAATTATTTCATCTTCCTATCTTATGATTGAAGAATATAGTCATATGACCAGACCAATTCAAACTTTGCTGACCTATCTATCTGGTTGGCGGTTAATTATCATTATTTTTCACATATTGAAGAAATTAAATTAGTAATGTAATTTAGATTATCTTTTCTTAATACCTCTTCATCTCTTCTATTGTCATATTTCAAATTAATAAATGTATCTAATATATTATGGGATAATATGAGACTATTTAAATGTTTACTATCTTCTCTTGAAATAAATACATTATATTTGTTTTGAATATTAGTTAAAAATAATACTTCATTTTTATGGTAATTAATTATGATTGGAGGTAGTAGAAATATATAATGAAACCTTTCTGCATAATAAAAAAATTGATTAGTAATATTAACAACGAAATGATTTTTTCTTTATATCCAAATTTTTCCATATTACCAAAATTAAAATAGTCAATTTCAAAAGAATTTTTAATATGTTTAAATTTTCTAATATGTTTGTAGGACTTATCCCTCTCATTGACCGCTATCATTGAAAGTATATCCGAAAAAGTTTTCTCCCTTTTTATTTTTTTATTTTCAGGCTCATTTTTACTTTCAGGAGACTTATCAATTTCAACTGTTAGTAATTTATTAATCAAAATAATTTTATAATCAATTGAAAGTATAATATAATTTCCTATTATATGTAAGCTTTTCAATGTTTGTATGTTATTTTGATTATTATTAATCGAAAAAAGATAAATTAATTCATTACAAAAACAAGGGTGTTCTATATTATCTCTTAAATGATAAATAGATCCACTTCCTCCCCAAGCTAAATTATTTAGACCATGGTGAAAGCGAATATTATTTTCATCAAATCCTCTCAATACAACTTGAACTTCATACTGAAAATAATTTTCACTTACATCAAGAATTTTCAAAGATTTAAAAATATCTGTTGAAATTGAATTTGTTAATAATAATTTAATATAAAGAAACCGTCCACTTAATTCTTGATTTATGACCATATTATCTATAAATTTATATAGAGCTAATGGTTTTTCGTTGCATTTGTTACAAATACCACATTTAAAACATATAATTCTGTATTTACAGTTCATACAAATTCCTATAATACTATAATTTAGATGATCGAATTCTGAGAGGTCATATTCGGAACCTTCTTCCGCATTACATTTGAAAAATTCACAACAATAAGAAAATTTATTATTCAAACCATTTTCAATTAGAGTAAGGAGATTTTTTTTATTCTTAAAAAAGTCTCTAATAGCAACATTTTCTAGGAAATTTTTAATTGAATCATGAAAGATAGTATCTTTTTTTTTTTTCTTTTGTAAAAAGGAGTTAAATAATTTTAATATTTCTTTCTTATTACAGTGACACGGCAATGTTTCTATCCATTGAGGAAACTGGTCTTGTAAACTGGACTCTGTTTCAAAAGAGAGGAAACGTTTTTCATCAAATGGATTTGACATTTTTAAATTTTATTTTCGAAATTTCTTGTAGTAAGTTCAAGAAGGAAGGTAAACATATGCAAAATATTCTCAACTGTGAATCCGACTTCTCTTAGAGATTTTATCATAAAAATGTCCTTATCATTAAACAATAAAGATAGAACAGCACTAGCGTACTCTCTAGTAATATAATCCCAACTATGTAATATAGTAAAAAGTGAAATGATATCTTTATTAGATACAGAATAATTTACCATATTTTCAAGAGAAGAAAAATATGATTTATTTTTATTCTTATTAGACTGATCTATTTTCATTAACAAATTAACACAAGAAAATAGTTTACGAGAGACACTATTTGATATAGCGAATGTTTCTTTATTTTTGTCTACAAAATCATTTATGTTAAAATTAATATTATTAGATGTTTTGAGAAGTGTATCAACAAAACTTCTTATATTACATTTGTTCTTTGTATTTTCAGAAATTTCCCTTGTAACTGTTTTAATTTTCTTAATAAACTGTTTTATTTCTTTCTCATTAATCTGTTTTGCATATTTTTTACTGGTAGGATATTTGAATACTTTCTTCCTTTTACCTCCTGATTTTATTTTCTCCTCTTCCTCATCTTCAGTACTACTTTTATCCTTAATTATAATACTATCTATATTATTTCTGTTATGTAAATTATGATAACATTTCTCTATAATAAATGATAGTAAATCAAACACATCTCTCATTGTCAATCCACCGTTTTCAAGAATGACAACATTATCGTCATCTAAACCTAATATTTTTGCCAATTGAATACTATGGCTACGAATAATACATTCCCAACTGATAATACATGTAAATAATGGGACAATATTTGATTCATCAATATTATATTTGAATTTTTTAATCATTTTTACCTTAAAATCATGGGATTTGTTCATCTGTAGACTAGTTTGAACACAATGAAACATTCCCCTTGCTAAGTTGTTACCCATAGTATTAATGAAATCAACACACACCCCAGAATTTAAACATTCACTTATAAATATATCAAGAGTTTTATTTAATTCTCCCGTAAAGCTTGATTTTATTTTTTCAATTTCATTAACTATATAGGAAATATTTTCCGTTTTTTCCTCTCTGATCGTTTACTTCCCTTCTCTTCCTTTTCTTTTTCTTGTTTCATTATATGATCTTTAAATTCTTTAACAATATAGCTAGAGTCGGTTTTTAAAACGGTTTTATTCCATGGATTTATTTTATTTAAAATAGGAGCAGCAACATTTAAGGTTCTGAGATTTTCTAACCCAAAATGTGCATTAGATGTTACTAAAAATTCATTCAGTAATGTTATAGTATTTTCTAATAATTCTAAAGTTTTTGTTTTATCAATTACAATTCCATTCAATTTCTTAATAAATTCTTCAGATTCTACTTCTTTAAAATCATTTTCTAATTTCTTATTATTATCAGTAGTAGTTGTAGTAGTAGTAGTGGTGGTTGTTGTTGTAGTAGTAGTTATTGTTGTTCCTAGAGTAATAATCTCAGTAGTAGGAGGTATAATAGGATAGAATTCGGGATTCATTAAAGGAGATGGTAAATCATTCAGTAATTCTTGTAATAAAACGTCTTCATTCATTTTTATGAAAATCAGAAAAACAATACCCTATATATATAATATCAAATTTTAAAAAAAATAACATTTTTGGATATTTTTTTGTAAATTATCCTCAAAACGCAGTTAATCCAAAGGTTGAAGAAGAGAAAAAATTAATCAGATATAAGTAGGTATAACTAAATAAGAGTAAATAAAAATTATTTCCGTTTTTATGGAATAAACATGAAGACTTTAAAGACAGATTCTGCAATTTCTGATCGACTTACTATGTTTCAACACGGGGTGGGACGAAAAAGGTTTCCTCCACCAAAAGTACCGAGGAAGAGGCCTCAGAATAAGAAGAGAAGAAACGATAGAGTTTTACCTGAAATATTAAGGCTACAGAGAAGTACTAATTTAGTAATTCCTAAAAAACCAATGGAAAGATTGATTAGAGAGCTAGTTCGAAAGTATGGAAAAGGACCTCTTAGAATGACAAAAGATGCAGTGAAAGCACTTCATGAAATAACCGAGATGGAAGTAATAAGGTTTTTCAGCCAAGCAAATTTTGGTACTTACCATGCAAAGAGAATGACTACACAACCGAAAGATTTTAAACTAGTAGAGAATATAACTAACCCAGTAGGTAAAATGTTGCCATATAGACCAAAGAAATAGTAATAAATTATTATTATTCTTATAAAAAATATTATTATTATAATGATTTTACAAATTTTTATTATTTATATATTAATTATTTTTGTTTTAATTATAATCCAAGGAAAGAAAAATAGGAAAGAAGACACAAGTTTGATATCAATTGAATTTATTATTTTGAAAAATGATCATCTTTACATAGAGGGTTCTGTGAATCGAAGAGAAGGAATTGATATAACCATAAATATTACTGAAAAGGAGACTTCAGAATTAAAACTTGAACTCAAAATTCGACTTGATACTTTCAGAAAACCAATTCCTCTTAAAAATGTTCAAATGATTATTCCCAATATTGAATATATTATTGAAATTTATAATAAAACAGACCTACTGTTCAAGGATGTGGTATTCTACGAGAAAAATGTGTATAATTTTGAACCAATTTTTTGTTTAAAAGATTGTATTCTCATGAAGGCTTCATTATATCCATCTAGCCATTTAGAAATTCCTGCAGAGTTATTTGTATCAGGAGAATATTTCCGGCAGTTCCCTAATTTACTACCCATTCCTCCCATCTCCAAAAAAATTATATTAAGTAAAGGTTATTTTCTTTCGCGAATAACACAAGATTTTTTATTTAATGAGAAGGATGTCGTTGAAGGCGGTGTTCAGGTATTGCAAAATAACAATAATCCGACAGAATTATACGCGTTTATTAAAGCACGTGATGATAAACAGGTTCCCGATGTGAGGGAAATGGGTTGGGTACTTGAATACGATAATAAATATAGACAAGTATTTTCCCTTCAAAAGGCTGTATATTGTAATTTAGACCACGAAATATTTATCCTTAATTGCACCTTGGAAGAATATTTAAAGAACACTTCTTTGGTTTCGGGAAAGGTATTTGCATATCTCACTAGAGATGCAATTGGTATTGGGAAAAGGGGCGATTTTAAATGGCGTGAGACTTCTGATCCACCACATATGGAATGGTTTATTGAGAATCCCTATATTGGTCTCTCCCTCCAAAAAGGTATGGTAATAATCGGTAAAGAAATTCATCCTGATACTTGTTCAAAATCATTATTCTCAGGCGCTTTTCCAGAAAATGGTACAAACGAATTCAATTTTTGCCTGTTGAAAATGGATGATGATCATAAAATTATAAGAAGATACAATCTCGACTATATCAAGGATAATAGTCTGGAAATTAAAAAGGCTTCGATATATACAGAGAAGACTCATATTTTTACTTTTTCTAATCCCCGAGAAATTGAAAATACATATGTACCACATTTTTCAGAATTTGAAAATAATTTATATTATCTTAAAAAGTTATATCATTACGGGATTCCGACAGACACATGTTCTTTTTATAACACTATTGTTTATAAACCTCAAAAGAGACAGCCATTTACACCATCCAGTGAAGGATATCATCAGATAAATGATGAATTTTTTTACAGGGAAACACTAGTAGTAACGATAATATTTTAATAACATGGTTTACACAAGATTTAGAAGAAGCCTATTTCCAATATTTTTCAAACAGTCTAAATATTCTCAAATATCAATATGGCGGTGAATATCCGTTGAAAATTAAACAAACGGCTATGGGAAAAAATTGGATAGCATTTCTGACTGATGTCACCGTTGATTCTGCATCTCATTACTTCATCAATATATCTACCGGGCTTTTGATGGGTCAGACAATAAGAGCCTATCCGATTCGTCCCTTACTTATGAAAGAGATTAATAAAGACAATATCTATTATGATTCTTTGCAAACTAGGATTAATAACCCCAATAATTCTGGTGAAGATCCACATTACATTTTAGTTGGAATTGATAAAATATCTGGAATACAGAAATATATTAAAAATGTACGTTTGAGGTCGAAAAGTAATGAAGTGGAGTTAATACCTAGTCTCAACCAAACAGATTTCATATCTTTACCCAAAATATTTAAAAATTTAAAATATATGTTGTTAGGATTTTTAGATTATATTCATTATTTTCATCCTATAAACCCTAATAATAGAGAAAAATTAATATCGCAATATAAGGAAGGGCAGCAACGTGTTTTTCAGAATAATCTTGTGGCTATAAAAAGGGAATACTCGGACAGGTATCAAGATTTGAAAAGATGGAGGGGAAGAAGAGAGGAGCACTGATTGTTGTCGAGGGTTGTGATAGAACAGGCAAAAGTACACAGGCCAAGAAGTTAGTGGATTATTTATCAAAAACCGGACGATATTCTATTCTTCTGCACTTTCCTGGTAAGTGAGTTTGAAAAAAAAAAAAGATAGATGGACCCTTGCTGAACCTGGTTGGTTGCCCACTAAAGAGTTATGGTATATGATTACAGAATGCAGCACTCGTATCGGCGACATCATCCGCGGCTACTTGAACAAATATTATAACTTCGACGATAGAGCTGTTCACCTTCTCTTTTCTGCCAATAGGTTAGTTAACTGGTAAATTTTTGCTAGTAATTTTTATCTAAAAAAAAATGTCTTTTATTTATATATATATTTTTTTCTTTTAGGTGGGAATTCTTGCCTTTAATACAATCTCACATCCAGAAGGGGGTTAATGTTATCATCGATCGTTACGCATTCTCTGGGGTCGCCTTCTCTGCCGCTAAAAAGGTTAGCTATTTTTTTATGCAATAGTCAGATATTATTTCTAGATTGATGACTCTAGTCTAAGAAATTAAGATTCAAATATTTTGGTTGAATTTTATTTGTAAATCTATATATTTTTTTACAGGGGATGAATTTACAATGGTGTAAAAATAGTGATTCCGGACTACCACGACCTGATCTTGTCCTCTTTCTGGACTTAACTCCTGCTCAGGCTGAGAAGAGAGATGGTTATGGCACCGAACGTTATGAGGTTGAAGAGTTCCAAGACAGAGTTAGAGAAAAATATTTACAACTAGTTGATAATAATTGGGTGGTAAGTTTAAAAATTAAAATATTATTAATAAATTTAATTTTTGAAAATATCTATTAACCCTTTAGCGGGCAGATGGCTATTATCAATAAAGTTGGTTTTTGAATATTTTATATTTTAGACAGTAGACTTTTCTGGGAATCATAAATTCCTTTCAATCCTTTAGCGGGCAAGTGGCTATATAGGATTGTTATCAATTCCTGACTAGTTGGTAATTGCTTGTCTAGTAAAGGGTAATAATACATATGTTCGAGAGATTAATATATTTTTATTGAAAATATTTTATTCAAATTTTTTTCTGGATCTGGGAAGTCTGGTGTATCATTCTTATTCATATTTCTCTCATTCCTATGGAACACGTCGATACAAGGGACCTCTGAATATCGTAGGATTTAACAAGAAGAGGGGAAGAAGAAGGAGGTGGTGTACTCTCGGGGTCTACGTCGTTGCTCTGCTAAGAGTGATACTACCTACAACGACAAAGTCCCCCAGCACAGAAACATTCTCCAAACTTCCAGCTCCATCCCAGCACCAGCTACTTTTTGTCCGAGCCTTTGTAATGCGGCAGCCAATATTGCTCAAAAACTCTTTCTAGCCGTGTAGTCGTATTGTCATATATAACACTGTTATTTCTCCAACAGGTTATAGACGCCAGCAGAAGCATTGAAGAGGTGCATAAGGTTCTCTGTGCTGCTGTGGTAAAGACTGTGGATGGTGTAGATGATAATAAGTTGGAAACTTTATGGTAAAAAAAATATAAATAAATTAAAAAACAAAATATGACTTTTAATCAACCTTTATATTTTATTCAAAAAAATTTTCTGGATCTGGGAAGTCTGGTGTATCATTCTTATTCATATTTTTCTCATTCCTGACTAGTTGGTAATTAAAGGGTAATAATACATATGTTCGAGAGAATAATATATTTTTGTAAAATAATATATCAAAAAATAGTTTTTAGTCTAACTTTCTTAAATATTCCAGAATTTAAAAGAAAATACAAATTGAAGATTTTTCTTGGTACCCTAAAGTTCCAAGAGAAAACCGTGTTTGGTTTATATGATTTATAATCAAGTGTAGGTTATTATTGAAAATATTTTATTCAAATGTTTTTTTCTGGATCTGGGAAGTCTGGTGTATCATTCTTATTCATATTTCTCTCATTCCTATGGAACACGTCGATACAAGGGACCTCTGAATATCGTAGGATTTAACAAGAAGAGGGGAAGAAGAAGGAGGTGGTGTACTCTCGGGGTCTACGTCGTTGCTCTGCTAAGAGTGATACTACCTACAACGACAAAGTCCCCCAGCACAGAAACATTCTCCAAACTTCCAGCTCCATCCCAGCACCAGCTACTTTTTGTCCGAGCCTTTGTAATGCGGCAGCCAATATTGCTCAAAAACTCTTTCTAGCCGTGTAGTCGTATGACTATATAGCCATATATAATTCCAACCCTTGCCGTGGCCGCTAAAGGGTTAGTTGGTAGGGTATTCTAGTACGCATTTCACCATTTCCAAAACATCTTCCAAATGCACTAAATAAAAAATTTCCAGGAGCGATATTTATTTTACTGAGACGAACTACATCAGTTTTCTTAAAATCAAGAAGATATGAGAAAAGCTTTGGGTCAATGTATACAACCGATCTAGAAAAATCTACTACGGCTATCTTGGAATAATTATCTCCAAGTGCTTTAATATACACTATAATAATTAACATTATACATATAATGAATAAAAAAAGAGATGAATTAAACATATTTCTTAAATATAGATTATAGATATTTTTAATTTTCTAAATAAATAATTTATAAGTAAAATGCAAAAGGTTAAAGAAAAATTTATTTCTTTAGCAGAAGATGTGCCTAAAGCCACAGAGGTAATTTTATCCCTTTCAAAAGAGAATTACATAATCAAACCATTTTCCTCTTCATTACAATTTAAATATGAACAACGAGAGCGACCCCAAGCTCCCGCTCCTGAGGCTGGTTTTATGGGGAATGTTAGAAATTTCCTTTTTGGTCAACAACCACCTCCTCAGGAGCCACCACCTCAGTTTGAGACTGTGGTAGTTGTGGATGAAGATGAAGAAGAGGATGGTATATATTCGCTGATTGACTTCAGTGAAATAGAATCATTAATTATAAGTAAAAATTTGGTTCAACATATACAAAATTTATTTGGAGCATTAGAATTATACTTGTGTAGATTAGTGCAAAATAAAAAAATTATTCCTTTACCAGATAAATTAGAAGAAAAAAGAATAAAAAATATAAAAAGGGAATGGTCAGTTACTAAAAAAAGTTTAAATATTTTACTTTATAATATTGAGTATCAAGCTTTGGAGGCGAAAAAAGAAAAGAAATACATGTCGTTCTTAATTTTTTTAATTATGGCAACTTATGTAAATTCTTTTATAGATTTAATAAATTATAAATTATCCCCATCAACCGCTAATGATAATATAAAGGATAGAATACAAGTAGAAATAGAACCAGAAGATAATAATATCACGATTGTAAAACGATTTCTGAAAACTGTCATGAGAGCCTCAGAATCTACAAATCACGAATTGTCGATATTTCTAAACACCTACTATTTACCCATGTTAAAACTGATTTATAAAAATGAAGATAAACAGATGACATTAGATAAAAATAATCAAGGATCACCTTACTATTATTTACCAGAAAGGTTTGATGATATATACTTCAAACGAAAATTAAAGGAAAACACTATATTGTTATCAAACGATACTTCTCAACAATTAATTAACTTTAAGAAAATAATAAACTCTGTAAGAGCAGACAATGATCAAGATTCCCTAGAGAAAATTGAAGCAATTTTATTGAGTAAAACTTCTGGTTTAGTTGATAATAATGTTTTAGTTTCATCAATAATAACAGATTATTTAAATAAAAGTTATTGTATTCATGATTTTGATGACGATAATTTTAATGATGATGATGATGAAAATTTATTTCATGATATTGAGTATTTCTATACTTATATAGCCAGCCCCATTAATACATATACGAGACTTAAGAAGAAGAAACAAAAATCAAAATTATATCCATATAGATTGGTATATACTCATAACTGTAATTATTGGATGCCACGTGAATTAATATTTATGGTTAAATTGGCAGCGGGGAAAAATGTCTTGTGCCGGATTCTAAATCTGGACAAGAAAAGAATCTTTCTGAAAGATATACTTAAAGAACAAAATATTAATGTAAAAAAGATTATAATGAAATATATATTATACTTATTGAGTACATTTAGACACGGTGGTACCAACGCTATGATATTTTTGAGAGAAGAATTAAATTTGAGTGACCGGTCTATAGAAACATTAGAATCTGAATTTTCTACTATGGAAAAATTTTTAAATGATGTTGATACTAATACTATTATCATTAGTAATTTTTTGAAAAGGATTTTAGACCGGCGTGAGTATTCTGACATCCAAAACGCTATTTTGGATGAAGATTTGATAAATGTTTATAATTATAATAATCTTATAGAAAAATTAAATGATTCTCCATGGAGAGATGATATCATCTTTGACGAAGAGCTAAAATGTTCTAGATTTCTAGGTAACTATTCAAAAATTATGGCTTCCATAGCCTATAAATTTATTCAGGCAAGTACTACTATCACTCAATCCAATCAACGTTTATTTAGCATCAAATTAGAAGAAAGAGAAAATATTAAAAAAATTCTAGACACTATGATTGTAATAGTATCGGAATTTACAAAACAATTAATAGTTGGGTCTCGACTAGTATTCACATTACCGTTGACATTAATGAGTTTTGGAAAATATTTAGATATAACTCCCTTAGATCTTTCCAGATATTCTACTGAAGATTTAGATTTATATAATATAACATCGATTCAAGATGTTATATTATATAAGAGTTTGGAGTTATTCCCGGTAGTAGAGAGGTCGATTTCATACCTAGCGAATTGTCTATATTATCTGTTTTTAGTCCTAAGAATCAATGCCTCATGGGATCTCTTTTGAAAGCTAAAAGGATGAACGAGATGCAAAATATCCCAAACTTTTCTGGTAATACTTTACTTATGGAAAAATCGTTCATTCAAAACTTTACAAATGATCCTTCTCGTTATATAAATTTATTTGAGGGATTATCAGTTAGGAATCAATTGATTAATAAAAAGGACACTGAGTATCCGACTAAGATTCTTGGTTATATTCAAAAGTATGCCTATACTTATATTCATGAATCAACCCATTTAAATATTGATATGGAAAAGGTAGAGAAGTTAACACCTTGGAATTTTAGGAAAACGAAGTTGGATAACTGTTTTACATTTTCTGGAAAGAAAGATCAAAATCTTATTGACCTAATGATTGAAAAAATATTTAATAATACGAAAAATCAATTAGAACGCATGCAAAACCTTCTTCATGATTTATGTTCTTTAGGTTATGAAATGGCCATTTTAGTGTTTAAAAATGATGATAATGTTGGAAAGAGAGAATTGGCAAGACAATTGATTACAAATATAGGAAAAATCCCTAATTTTATGATTGATGATTACGATTATGATGAATATGAAGATGAGAATAGCACTTTTATTAAGCGAAAGAGATTGAAGAATCATTTATCTTTTTTTCCCAGAGATAAGAAAAAATATCCACAAGAGCAATTACAGAAGAATATCTTTCTGATCTGATTAATAGAATAGATTTAGTTGAAACTCATTTAGCGAGTCATAATTTAATAATGGGTAAAAATTATAAAGATTATATGAGATATCTTAGGAGATCCCTCGATTATGAGGTGAATAATTTTAAAGATTGGCCTTGTCTTTATACTCTGAAATTTTTTTACAAATTAAAGCATCCAATATTGATCCGAGATGTAATGTCCTAATAGAAAAATTTTTGGCCTTACTAGGAGACAAAATATGTATGAACACTTACCTAATTTCTCCCTTCCATAGTGAAGATACGATTATTTCTATACTAGGGAAAAACCTTATCCAGATTCCAAATCTCATAAGAGGCAGACTTTTATTTAATGGAGGTCCAAAGTCATTTTGGGAAAAAAAATATAGAAAATTCATATCAAAGATGGATACGATAACTGATATCGTTAATAGAGAGAGAAATCAACTTGCTGTTCATCCCGCCGGTGATAACCTTATAATCCCCTCTCAAATAAATCCCGATAAATTTTTAAGACGATTTCTTCAGGGGAGTGAATATCAGGTTTATGATACTATTTCTGCTCCAATTAGTAGCAGCAGCAGTAGTAGCAGTAGTAGTGGTGATGAAAATGATGACAATGTTGAAAATGAAAAGATTAAAACAAATATAGAATCATATAATATACTTTTTGATCATTTATACAATGGGATAAATAATAGTAGAAGAAATATAAAAGAACCAAGTTTAGATAATTTAATCAATCTATCTATTGTTTGTAAAAGTGATGGCGAAAAAATTCTGAATATCGTCTCTCCTGATCGAGTGAAATGGGGTAAGGGTAACCCTATTCCTTTTTATAGTGATATTATTGATTATAAATTTTGTTATGATCAAGATCCTGTTTCTTATTTAGATTTTTTACTTATATTAGCCCTTAATTATAACATATCATACACTCAGAATATGAAAAAAAGGATGGAAAATCTTCTTCAAAGAAAAGAAAGGTTATTTGAAATTTTGAAAGAAATTCAAGAAGAAATTGAACATGGTGAAGGTCGAAGGGTACCATCATTTGACACTCTACTTAAAGCGCGTTTAAAGTTTACCGAAAGCATATGTGATATGGTTTCACCAACTGCATTTGTAAATACTGTGAAAAATACAAGTGGAATAATCTCTTGCCTCTTGCTTGCTAAGACTTTGAACTATGAAGGGAGGAAGTTTACAGAACAAGATAAAATCAGCGCCGTTAAATATTTTTGTGGTTCAGATACTGAGTTAACCAGTTTGGTTTTAAATAAGGGTAAAGTGCTTTCATCTCCTCCTATGATTGATTATGAAGAGAACGAAATCATTAACAATATCAAAAGAAGAGTAATGAATTCCAGTAAGGAACTTCCCTCTATTCCCTTTAGTGGAGCTATGGACTTATCTAGTGAACACTCACTTCCTGATAACCATATGTTAAATAATCCCTACCAGGGAGTAAATGAAAAGGTAGAAATGTTTTTACAAAATCATCAAAATTTAATGGCTGAGAGATTATTACCTTTATTTAATCCTGAACATCCTATTATTAGTAATATTATTTCACCTTGTTCTTTCATCTTAGAATGTGTTCAATATAATATTATTATAGATTTAAAAGAATTAAATGATATAAGAGCAGCTGATCCATTAAAAGAGAAGATAGAATATGATAAAATTTTAAAAAAAATATATGAGGAATCCACCAGGAGTACTAATATTTTTCAAACCATTTCAGAAGTAATTAATAAAAATAATTTAATAAACTATTTATGTATTATTAGGGTAAATTACATAGGATTACAGACATTGAAGTTTTTTGAGAACTACCTCTCAAATAGACTATCAAAAATTAAAAAATATGAACATTTCTATACTGAGAATCCTGGAATATTAGAATTTATATGGAAACAAAACAACGTTGGAGGTGCTTGGGAGGAATGGTGGAACAAATTAAAAGATCAGAATTTCTCTCATTTGGAAGGGTCCTTAAAGGATGTCATTAGTTATACCGAGTATATTAAGCAGAATCTTGATAAATGTTACCAAAATTTATTAAACCATTTTCAACAACATGAAAGTCTCAAATTATTGAAAGAAATTCTTATGGAAAACACCATCCAAAGAGCTATGCAATATGGGTTAGATGGTACTACCTTTAGCGTAAACGTTTCCCCAAAATATTCCGAAAGGTTAATTGAGAATTTAAATAATTTCGTAAATGATATAATATATAGGGATGATATATCCTCGAGGTCGACCAATAAATCCCCCCTTTTTCTATCTTCCCTCCTCGCCTCAGAACATTACAGTAGAGAGCCAAAGCAAAGCATCGACTCTCCTTTAAATCTCTTTCAGTTTAATGTGGAAAATGTTGAATTTTCAACCGGATCTTCGTTAATTGAATTAAGAAGTTTATTTTGTTATACTAATCACAATAGTCGTAATTTATTGGATAATATATCTAAAAAGGAGGGGGAGGAAGAGGAAAAGAAGGAGGAAGAGGAGGATGGTGACCAAGGAAACCAGATAGATACCTCAGATTATTTTGATACAAGATTACTGGATGATCAACTGGAAAATATTGATAATCACATTAATAAAATAAAAAATATAAATTGCTCTTCTGAATCTTTCTTAGAAGATTTCAATAGAATTATTGTTGATATAGATATGTTTATGAACGAATTAGAAAGAATTATTTTATCCATATCGGAACCGTATAATCTACCAAAGGATATTTTAATAGATTATCTAAAATTATTTGAAAAATTTGAAGAGAATAAATCCAGTTTAATCCAAAAAATAAATGAATTGTATGAACGAACAATTCAAGAGTATACGCAAACGGCTTCCAAAAAAATTAAAGAAAATAACATAAATATGGATATAGAATATAAAAAAAAAAAAGAAGAATTAGATCAGAGAAAGAGGGAAATTTTGAACCTAATAGAAAATAAAAAAACAGACCTTATAAAGATTACCAATATATCATCACAAGAAAAAATAAAAATTAATAAAGAAATAGAGAGATTGGAAGAAGAAAAAAACAATATCGAAGAAACGTATTTAAAATATAAAGAGGAAAGACAAAAAACAGAAAGAGAAACGGAGAGTGTTATATTGAATGTAAGAGATAATTATATTCATAAAAGTAAAGAAGAATTAGGAATCTGTATAAAAATTGTAAAAAATAAGATGATGATACCAAACAAGGATATTTTAAATATACATGAGATGATAAGAGATATTGAAGAAAATAAAATGTTGAAAAAACAAAGAAAAATTTCCTCTTGCTTTTTAGAACCCTTGCACTATCTCTATCCCGAGATTTCAAAAGATATGGCGTCACCCAGCAAAATTATCTCCGGCCTTTGCGATGGATGTGTCAGCAAAGTATTTGGTCTGGAAACTCGTATTCAGAAAACGAAAAACGAATTTGACTTTGCAGATGTTGTGGGTTTGAAGGAACCCGGAGAATTTCTAAGGTCTCTCATTCAGCACTGTAAACACGACAGCAATAACAGCGAGCTTCTCCTTCATCAGGTACCAAATTCCAGAATCACAAATTTAACCTTTGACATCAAACAAACAGTTATGGTTTATAAACCGCATTTACAAACGATTACAAAAGGAACTATTCTCCTACCTACTTCAGAACTTTTACACTGTCGTGGAGAAGAGTTTTTAGAATTTCGTAAATTAATTGCCAAATCTTTTGATACCAATACTTACAACAACGTAAATCAACTCAATACATTGACGGCTTCTCTAGCCAAACTCGAACCGAATAGAGAATATTTATTTTATACTTGTAAGGATGAGAATTCCAGTTTTGCAAGTGTCAGGGACGATATCCTAATGTTGAGGAAGAACAATGAAGAACAAATTGTCGACATCACCCAAAAGAGGAGATTAGGTGAGATTATTAGAAAGAGAGAAGATAATAGGAGTAATTATTCCCAGTTAAATACCGATGTCACTTTAACCTGTTATCCCAACTGCAATCTCAATACTTTTTTAACACCTACCTTTATCAATCAACAACTTTCTAATATTAATAAAAAATTATTCAGAAATCAAAAAATGAGAATAGAGGAGACCGCATCCACCTTCTCTCATTCTCTTCAAAAAGCCCTTGACTCCCTCACAGAAGGAAATAGAAAAGTCAATCCTATTGTAGTAGGTATAATTCAAAATGAAACGACAAAGGCCATCAAAAGGTACCTGGGTTTAGCCGACTGCAGTAAAGAATCGACGCATTTGAAGCAATTCAATATATGGGCCTCAAAACCGTGCTCTATAATGGAAAAAATTACCAAAAGGTCATTAAATACAATGAGATTTAATCTAGATAATACAACCCCTCAATACCAACTGACTAAATATCTCGAGAAAACGGTCCATAAACGTAAAGATGAGGATGATGAGGGAGGGGTACCACTCGGAATCTTTGTCGGAGGAGCCGTCAAAACATTAATGATCGATTCTCTATCATCCTCTTCAACGGGAAAAGAGGAAAACCCCTTCTCTTCTTTAAATTTAAACCTGGAAAAGGTAAAAAATCATATCGATGACTTGGGTAAAAAATACCTTATCAATTATGACGAAAAAGAACCACATCTTAAGAGGTTTCTAAATCATTTTAGTAATACAGATGCCCTTGCATCTTACTGCAAGATAGGATGTGGAAGTTTATTAGATAATTTAATCTTATCAACAAGAGAGATTTTTTATTGTCCTAATGATGAATCCAAGTTTTCTTGTCTGTTTAAGAAAACTAATGGCGAAATTTCCAATTACGACAGACTGAAAAGGGATGTAATTAACAGACTCACCCACACTCCTTTTCTCTCTCAGTTTATGATTGCCTATAAGTTAGAAGAGATTTCTGGCCAAACTTTTCCTCGAAATATTAATCAGTTGGTTAGAGAAAAACTGGGCTCATCAGACAGAATGAGTGTTTTCGAGAAGAGAAACGAATTTCTCTGTCTCTGTCATGCCCTTGTTGTGGAAGATCACTATAAAGAGATTGCCCAAGATAGAGTCTTGGGAACTCAGTATCTGGTCAAACAACTGAAATGTTGCACTAACATTCCCAAAGATATACCTCATATCCTCACTAACTTTATCTTGTTATCACAGGGAATTGTGAATAGAGATTGCAAGATTCAGACAAATTCTGCCCTCTGCGATTCTCTGCTAATCTCGGTGAGTGACAAACAGTCACTTGCAAGGAACATAGGACGTTTCGAAAAAATCTATGCCAAACCTCTCGATATTCTCCGGTTAATTTCCGGCAGAGTTAAATGTTCCTGTCCGTTCGTCTACCACCACGAGGAAAGGGAGGCAGCGATTTCTACTCGTACGAGAGTTATCGCCGATAAGGATATAAGGGAGTACGGGCCTTACATATCTCAAAAGATAATAGCATTTCACGATTTTTTAAGAGTCTCTTCCATGGTGGATAAAGAGATGTCTCCAATATCTATTAAGAAATATATGACTACCTTACTCAACTGCGGCTATGGGAGATCTTATATCAAGTGTTTTGTACCTCAGAGAGCAACTTTAGATTCTCTATTGTATTCCCCCGCGGGGGTTAATCTATCATCCATTGTGACAGAGCATGAGCCCCTCACATCGCTCACTTGCTTTCATCATCCCTTCTGTGCCTCCGACTACAAGGCTACCGTAGCTGCCGTGCTTAACATGCGGGGTTTGGATGCATCCACCAACTCCATCGAGCCGACCACCCTTGTCTTGAAGGGATGTCTTAATCCTAACCTTTTAAAGACATGTAACGAAATCTACTCGGAATTTCTGAGACTCCAAAATAAAATCATGATCGACCTTCAAGAGGAGATGAAAGGGAGTGAATTTATAGATATTCTAGGTGAGGACGCATTGAAAAAGATGACTAGTATGAACGAAAATCTTCAAACAATTATTGAACAATATTATACTGAAAATGATAGTTTTGTGGAGAAAATGTTGAGAGTTAAAGGTCAGAACTACATTCATCATTTAACCAAACCAAAAGGTACTCTGGATGAACTGATCGAGAAAGCAGCAGATGATTTCCATCTGAAGGAGGCTCGCATCGATTCGGATAATAACTCACAACTAAAAAATTTGGTAAAAAATGTATTTGCATTGGTTAAAGATAATGTCGATGAAGAGACTCTTCAAAAAATCATGAAAGATATGAGCGAAAATGCGATGGTCACGGAAGAAGAAGAAGAAGAAGAAGACCCATTTATTGGTGAATATGGTAACATTACAGTTAAACAGGTGAACGATTTCTGTTCAAGATTTACCGTTTTTGTAAGTATTTTGGAGAATGTCATCATTCCCTTTTTCAAAAAGAGAAAAAGTGAAATTAAAGAGATAATTCATTATGGAAATGCTATAACACACCTAGAGCTTTTCCTGAGATTTGGTCTCTCAAATTCGAGATCGTTTGATTTATCACATCTGGGTGCGAAAAAGAAAATGACAGTAGACGATTCTTGTATTTTCAGAATCCTACACCCCTTAATTATTTTCGTCTATAACCAAGCAGTTACGGCTATTATACTTCGAGAGATAGAATTTAGAAATTATCTCATCGAAAAACATAAATCTCTGGCCGAGTTTATTGCTCATCCCGATACTACAATTATTACCGAAAATGCTGAGTACATAATAGGCAAGGGGGGTTCAGGAAATCTTGGACTTCCTCTATCCACATTAATACAGTCACTAAGCGCACTATACTCCATCAATCTAGATGGTGACCATCATCTTCTTTCCTCCCTCCTTCCAAATGAAGAACTTAATGGGGAATCTGCCGTGCATTCAAATAAGACTCCGATTCTAACTATACCAAAACAAGCTAAATTGTTGGTATCTATGCCAACTATGGCTTCTGGACTAGTTGTAAATTCCCAGTTCCCGAAAAAGTTAGAGGAGGAGGGAGTGGTGCACCTGTGGTCAGATGGTATTGCGGCCACACTTCAAACCTTATCGCACACAGACGCTACAATACATCGCATGAGTATTAAAGTGGAAAAATCACCTCTTTTCGCCTCCTTTGAAAACAGTTTAGATATGAGTACCCCCTCGAGAAGAGATGGGGTTTATTGCAATGAAAAAGAAATTATTCTTGACGATTTAATCAGAAAAGATAATAATCTTAACGGGTTAGCATGTCTAATTAATGCCGTCAGCCCAGCCACAATCTTTCTGAATGTCCTGGCTAAATCTTCGACTCCTGAAAGTAGAAAGTTTCAAAGCTTCATTAGCGATTCTTATGAAACTTTGGGAGACTTAGAAAAAAAAATCGAGGATCGAGACAATAAATCCTTGGTTTTGGTCCAAAAAATGAAACAAGAGGTTGAACGGATCAATGAATATTACACTCAGTATCAGAAATGGAATTATAATATCTCTAGATCTACCTTTCGGTCTCTGGCTCCCTCTTCTACATCTATAGAATCCCTATACCGTCCAGAAGATAACTTCCTCTCAACTTTCCTTCTTTATTCCTTTGATAATGAATCGACTAGCTTCAATTTTCCCCTCAGAGATAGTTTCCATTTTTCAAAAGATAACCCACAGAAAAATTCTTATGAAAGGAAAAAACTTATTGAAAAACTGAGTGATATATTTGGTAACAATAATTCAAATATAAAAACATTGCCAGCGTTTTTTGATTATTTATTAGACATAGAAAATTCAAAAATTTTTACTAAAATATGTAGTATTGTACCTGATAGAAATAGTTCTAGCGTTTTAAATATAAGGAATAATAATAATTCTGCTCAGGATATAATAAATCTAAATCCTATCTATAGTTAAAAAAAAAAAACAGATTTATTTAGAATCCAAATGTAAGTTTTTTTTATCAAATAAAAAAAATCTTAATTCTTTTATTTTCTTCCACCCTTCATAATTGAGTATTTTCAGAAAATAAATATTTTTAATGGTTGATGTTCATATCAAAAACTATGTCTCAGCAAAAATTTAAAAATTATTTTATTCTGGAGGAAAATAGCCCTCTCCAAAATCGAATTATCCCCATTTTAATCAAATGTTTCAACATATTGACAAATAATGTAATATACAAAAATTTTATAATTATTTATTCTGAAAATGATATATATGTATATGAAACTCCTATAATGAAAAAAGGAAAAAATAATTTTAAAACTTTCAATGCATGGTATAGAGGGAAAATAACGGTAATGGACGAAACGGGACCACAATCAGCTATTAATTATATGAAGAGTCATGCAACAAGGGAAGAGGGTTGGTGTATAAATTTCTTCCTTATTCTACACGATAGCTCCATTTCCATAAAATTCGATGGTGTTTTGATTCAGAGCGAGGAAGAATTGTTTCATAAATTATCAAGATCCTTTATTTACAATAATGGATATTCTGAATATTTTTTGAATTTGTTGATTAATTTAGTAAAGAAGACCCCAGGAAATATGTTATTAGCCAATCAATTAGAGACTACTTTTGATATTTATCTATACCTTTATTTTTGGAATGGTTCTTACACAACAAGAGAAATGCTCACAATACTAATAGGTGATGCACTCAGAGCATTAATGGCGGATGTGAAAACTTTTGAAATGGGATTGAATATTTTATGGAAATTTATTTTTCCAGTATATTGTAATGATAATCATTTTCAGAATACTATTGGGGGGGGATATCTAAAAGACTATTTAATGCATTTCAAGGAAAATGATCCCTTAAAGATTCCTGTTACGTATCTCGCTTTAATCGATAGAGACACACAAGATCTTAAAACTGCATTCGTAGAGGGTCACCCTTCATTCTCCAATTATAGTTTCATAGACTTTTTTATAGATAAGGGGACACTGCTCGAAAGTGGATCCACTTTCATATCGAATTTTTGTGAAGATTTATTAGACAGAGGTAATATAATGATTTCACTTATAGGAGATTTAAATATATTTGTTAAGAAACTTTTTAGTCTCTATAAGCTCGAAAGTCCATTACACCCATTTGAAAGTTTATTCTTCCTGCTCACTAATATTCATAAACTAAAAGAGGAGAGAGATAAAACAAGTTTTTTATATATACAAGACTCTAACGATATAATCATTGATTTCGATTCAAGTAATCAATGGTATCTCTCAAAAATAGATAGAACAATCAGCACGTTATCTTTTCTTTTTCAGAATTATCCATTGGATTCTCAAGATTTTGGAATAATTGAACATGTTTTAAAAAATAAAAAAATGATTAATTTTCTCTTCGAATACGGAGAGATGTTGCTGGAAGATAATCATAAATTAGACAGATTAAAAGAAATCATCTTCGGCGATGATGACATACTTATGAGTAAGAAAACGTTTCAAAATATTATAATTTATGAAACGAAAATACGACCCATTAAAAAACTGCTGTGTGAAGAAACCGCTAGTCTTGTCAAGAATTCCGAGGAAATTTTCTCTTTGATTCAGGAAGAAGTTGATAGATATAATATAGAAAAATACAGATGTTGCTACTGTCTCAGAGAAGAATTCAGACTGGATGAGATCATCCCACTCCATTCGAGAACTTTTAACTTGGAAGCTCCTCTGTCTCGATCGATTTGTTCAGCCCGAATTTGCCACGAATGCATCCCCAAGTTTGCTATGGAGTATACAAAGAATTTGTTGTATCAGATTAATATCTCTTCTGTTTGCCTCATAAATAGTTTTCTGAAATGTGTTTTTTGTAAGAACAGTTGCATGGAGATTGATAACATAAATAAAATGATGCAGAGGTATCCTAAAAAAAGATTAATTTCTAATGAGAAATTTATTGGAATCTATCGTTTGTTATGGCTAGGACTCGTAGGGTGTTTTAGAAAGATATGGAAATCTATTATATTTCCAGATAAAAACCCATCCAAAAACCATGATGCGGTTACCTTCTGTAAATACTGTTATGAAATGTCTGTTGGGTCATCCAACCATGAGCTGGTTGAGAAGCTTTTACGTGATGTACCACCTCCAGATGTTCTATATGAATATCAACAGGAACAAGAAGACGAAGAGGAACTACAAGATGAAGATTCAAAAACGAGGAGAATCTTAGCCCTACTCAATGGAAATAGATTTCATTGTCAGTCGTGTATTGAAACTGAACATTTATGGAGTATGACTATTGAAAGTAATTATCCAAATACTAGAAGGGTGTTTTGTCCGGGATGTGGATGGCCTTCACCCTTTAAAAATAAAGACTTTGGTTGGATGATCATAATATGCCCAGTGTGTAATGTTTGGTACTGTTGGATTTGTAGTGAAAGAATAGAATCGAGTGATAAACATTTTATTTCTAGACACAGATTCTCTTACAAAAATATACCAAATTTAAAAATTGCAATTTTATCATCAGTCATAGATAAAAATGGGTGTCTATATTTTGTGAATAGAAATTTTGTTTGGAATAGTGAACTTGAAATATATGTACCAAAATATAAAAAATTATCAACCTTTATTTATTCTATTTTAAAATACAATGATGATGAAAATTATTCTTACAATAAAAAAAACCATTGGAAGAAGTTTAAAAAATCATCTAGATTTATTCAAAACCACCACGCAATCTTAAGACTAAATGAATTGTAGATTCTTTTTGAATATTATAATCCTGTAGCGTATTTATATCTTGTAATTGTTTCCCAGCAAAAATTAATCTTTGTTGATCTGGTGGTATGCCTTCCTTCTCACAGATTTTTTTTTTTACACTTTCAATAGTGTCTGAAGTCTCTACATCTATTGTAATGGTTTTTCCTGTAAGTGTTTTTATAAAAATTTGCATTTTTCCTTTAAATTGGTCACTCACTAAAAAAACTATTTATTTTAACACAACCCTTCGGTGGGTAACCGGATAGGTGAAATTATTATTTTTTTCCAACCACCGGAGGTTATATAGTGATCTGATATACAAAAATTACTTATTTTCTGATACAGGCCCATTGACAAGAAGAGAAGTGTGGTAAAATAGTATTTTTGTTGGAATCTTGCTGAGATGTGCTATTGGTATTTTATCTAATAAACTGAAATAATTTTCACTTCTGTTTATATAACAATTTATAAAATAAATTAATTCAAACCACATATACATATTATTAACATCTGGCTTAATATTCTTTTTGCACAAATATTTCCGATCTTTCCTTAAAAATTTATAGATATTAGTTGAAATCATACATGCTGTTATTAAGGCAATATTCCTGAACAGATCGGAAGAAGTATGTAAGTGAAACCTCGGTAGAACCCCATAATTCACTCCATCCATATACGTTAAAATTTTATAAGCCATCTTCATTATAAGTTCTGGAATGTTTTTACCACAAAGAGTACATTTTTTATCGTTTTGAATTAGACCTATGTTTCTGTAGCACATACAACAATACTGGGTTAAAAATAAAATGGCTTTAATATAATTTTGAAAGTGTTGAGAATTGCTGGTGGAGAAAAACGGATCAGAATAATCTGATCCGGCTGCTAGCATGAGACAGGTTGCCGTTAAGCTATTTAATGTTAAACTTAATTTATTTAAATCATACAAAACTATATTATATTTTTTTTTGCTAACAGGATCTGTGTGGGCTTTAATCGACTGAATAACGTAAAATTTATATTTTTTTGGCGCTGGTAAATTCATTAAGAAAAAAAAGGGTATATCAATATCAATTCCAAACATAACAATATTATCTAAAGATAGAGCAGATGTGGAAGTAATCATTTTTATCCAGGAATTTCTTGATATATTAATAGTTTTATCATAATTAAATATATAGGTATAAATTTCTTTAATTATAACTTCTTCATTATTAATTATATCACTGTTTAAATAGATAGCAAATCTATTCATATCAACATCTGCCTCATTATTCTTATATTTTGCCAACGATATTTCTTTTAAGTTTAGTTCTGAACAGATCAGTTTAATATTGTTTTCGTTTAAAAGAAAACTCAACAAGGTAGATATGGGAATTTTTTCGTGGATTGCCCTAAGAGCATGCTCCATATCGATAGAGTCATCTGGACTGAGAGATTGAACTTCCCTTTTGGTATTTTTCCTTCGCTCTCTCTCCTTCTGTTTCAGCCCAATTTCCCCTTTGTCTATGAAAAGGATTATTTTGCTGATGTCATCTACATTTTTAAGATATGTTCTGATTTTAAAAATAGTTTCTTTCATAATTAATAATAAAAACGGTTTTAATATCAAGTTCTCATCTGTTTTTTTTTCATTATAGACAAATTTTCGGGCAAATTCAAAATTATTTTTTTCCCAGTATAGGTGGTTTTTTATAAACATTTCAAGTTCCTCATAAGGCGGTAGATTGGGATGGAGTGAAGGTGTTTCCTCTATCGATACCAATGGTTGAACTATAGAAAGTTGTTCGATGTAATGGTTTAAGGACTTATGATAACTACTACATTTCACAGAATATACAATCCCAGTGAAATCAAATAGGCAAAGAGATTTGCCGAGTATAGGATCGTTATTTATGACATGCTTAATAGATGAAGAATTTGAGAATGTATCAACTTTTCCAAGTATGTAACGTCCATTTATAACGCCCATTTTTTATAATATTCTTAGGTTAATAATTATTTATATATTATAATATCACTTTCTGATGTATTAGTTGATAATAAAAATTTGGACAAGGCCTGATCAAAATTACACAAAATGTCTTCTCCATGAACATCACTTAAGATGATCATTTTTACATTCGGTCCATCCCTTTTAAAAGAATGTACTTTATTCTTGATTGAGGTCAATATCTCCTCACAACCCGTTGCTCTATTTGTAATCACAGTTATTCTCGTAAAATAATCCGTGTAGAGTCTACTTAAATCTCGGTTAAATATCAGAAGTGAAACATTCTTATAAGAATTTTTATTCATTAAATCCCAGATATTATTCAAAACATGAATCTCTTCGTTTGACATACCATAGAAAAATAAATGATATTTCACATCAGAGTTTTCAAATATTGTCGTTATTAATGCCATAAGAATATTTATATTTTTAATATGGAAAACTATTGCTTTCATTTTCGACAAATCTCTGAACATTTTTAAAGTTATTTATTGCCCTTTTTTTAGAGAAACATATAAAATCAATAAGGAGGAAAATATGGAAGAGGATTTACTTAGTGAATATCTCAAGAAAATAACACGAGAAGATGAAGAAGATGATTTCCAGAAAGAGTATCACCATGAACCCGATTTAGTGCACTTATTGAATATAACCGGCGGGAAAGAAATAAAATCTATCAAGGAAATAATAGAAGAGTGTGTACAGCAAAGACTAGAGTATTTTATAATGGATTCTGCAACATTACATAGCGTTAAAATAAATTATTCCAAAGAAAATAGGACTCTGATCTGCAAGGAAGTCGATTATACTCATACCGTTCAGAAAATTTATAATAAATTAAATGACATTGTTAATCGACACGAATTTCGAGCAATGGATACTAAAGCTGTTTTGTCGAATGAGGTCAGTACTATACTCAATGGATATTTCTGTTGGGAATTTGATTGTAAATATAAAGGAATCGACGAAATCAATCAATACCTGACGATTATCAAACTCATGAGTCTTCTCATCGAGGGTTTAGACGAACTTTGTGAAAGTTATTGTAGCGAACTGGAAAAATTAGTTTATGCATCAGATGTTGATTCTTCGTTTTCACCATATGAACAAGGGGGAAACTGTTATTTTGGATATTTCTTCTTGTCAAAGGTTAATTTACAGGGTTTGAAAATATTTTTTTATATTAAAGGTAAAGATTTTGAAGATTATCTCAACAGTCTAGAAAAATTTAATGAGCATCGAGAAAAAATACACCAATTCATATCTTCTTTAAAAGTTGAGGGTTTTGAATTAGATTTGTGTGGGACTCAAAACATAAATCTCCCCTTCTCTGGAAAGAGTTTAGCTTCGAAAATTTATATGCCTACTTTACTGGAAAAAAGAGATTCTACCATACTTCTATACCCACATATAGTATACACAAATATAGGTCTCGCTCTGGTGAACGACTGCCAGAAACTATTTTTGAAAATGGAATACATTTTAAGAGGGCAATACCTTTTCCTAGAAGACGATCAAACCTTTTACCTAATGAATGAAATTAGAAAAACGGAAAATTTTCTAATGATAAAACAAATACTCGGGAAAGATTTTTTTTTTCAGAAAAATCATTTGAGTTTTGATTTATATGCCTGCATCGTTTCTTTTTACGTAATGAACCAAGACTGTAATATCTTGTTAACTCTGGAAAAGATGACTAAAAAAAAAAAAGAAAAGGAAGAGGAAGAAGAAACAGCATCTTTTTGTGATCCTAGATACTACGATAGGGGAAGTACCGTCTTCTTTTATTATGCTTTTATACTGGCCAACAGATTTGTGGCCAGATATAATATAGTTTCCCGCCCTTTAGAATACTTCAGGGAAATGGTGCTCTGTGATAGGAATATAGAAAATCTGAAAGATGAGTTTAAATTTTTTTTATTGAAATGCCATTTTGAAAAAAAATTTCTGGAAGAAAAAATTCTCATCCATACGTCGACCAAATATATGTGTAAATCATGCATCATGGAGTCTTATCGGAATGAGATAAATAGTGGCGATTATGTTCACCCACTTTTAACTTCTCACAGTAAGAGACAACACAATGAGATTTTTTGGCAAGAATTTGCCAAAAACTTTAAAAATATACCTTTTATCTTTGATAAAAAATCAGCAGCCATTACAGATAAGTATATTATACCCTTTAATCTCGCTATATATTTTCAAGAAAAAAATACGCTTTTACCCAGACAGTGCAACCATAAAATCTCAGATCTATACCTAACCATAAAAACGAATCATTTTATACTCGAATTTATGAGAGCAATCAATTATCAACAGCTTTATTCTGATGTGCTTGTACTTAGTGATGTTTCACATTCTTTAGGATTTAGAAAGAATAATAATAATGATAATTTTGAAGAAATCGACTGGAAGTTTTATGAAGAAGATAATATTTTAGAAAAATATAACAATAGGGTTGATGAACTGATTTTATCCTCACCCGTTCCTCATCAACACAAGGGTGGTAAATGTTTAAATTTCTATCGAAAGTGTTCTATGTGGTATTTAATATTTCACAACGGTTTGTCTAATCCTCTCAATGATATATGTCAAAACGTTAGAGAATACAAAAGAGCGTCTAAATCTTACCATTTAGAAAGATTTGAAAAGATGTTTGTAGTTTCTCTCACTGAAATACTTACAGAGAGTAATTTGATCAAACCCATAAATTTTGGCGAGATGCTAATCAATATAGATTCTTCGATAAAAGAATATATACTTAAATGTAACAATTATACTGTTATTAATAATAATTATTATAAGAGTTCAGTGATTGAGTTAAAGTTATATATCATTCAGAAATTCCTTCCTATATCTGTTGTCTGTTTCGATTGGCAAGATTTATTTCTTCTCACTTCCAGCGTTCCATATTTAGATCACAATTCTTTCCTAACCCTCTCAGCACTATTGGTTCTAACTTGGATGTCAGGAAAGAGGAAAAAAAAAAATAAGCCACCTGATTGGGCTTGTGAAATGATCAAAAAACACATTCTTCAAAAGAAGACGTCCGAAAAGGAGTACGACCATGAAAATAAGACGTTTCTAAACATGGATTGTTTATTTAAGCAGAATATAGAAGTTTTATTCAAAAAAACGCAACGGGAAGATTTAGAAATGGAAGAGGATGAGGAAAACGATATTGTAGAATTTTATTGGTTTAGTATGCATTGGTTGTATGCCTTTGGTTATGTCAAAAATTTTCAGAGTGAGGAATGTCAACAGCAATTTGGCAAATTGAGCTTTGCTCTCTTTTCGAACTGGCTTTTTGTTCGAGAATTTACTAACTATAAAGACCATACACTTCTTCCTCGTGTAACGGACAAGTTCAAAGCTCGCTTTTTTGGCTACATTTTCTATAGTACAGGAAATATATCCAGTTTTAAAAATAGGCTAGATCTTGAAATGCTTGCCGTCCCCGAAATGAGGGATATTTGGCTGGGATTCATTAAAAATAACATAATTGATATATATATTGGAAAGTTTATAAAAACCAGATTTGTAAGGTTACTTTTTGTCAAGTTGGTGTTGGAATATTTGTTTCAAAAAGGTGGTGAATCTGAAAAGGAGAGAGTCCAAGCTATATTTTCCGATGATAATTACAGTAAGAATTGCAATACCAGTAGAGACTTTGTAGGTAACGTTCGTCCAGCGGCTGTGGCCTCTGAGAACATCCACTGCAGAGCACCCCGCGAGCAGCTCGCCATTCTGAGAAATTTACTGAGAATCGAGGGGTGTGACGAATGGAACGTGTTTCTTTTAGACGCCGAACTCTATTGCACCGGATTGTTAAGCGGTGAAATTGGAAAGATCGAGAGCAGAGGAATATCTGCATTAGAGAACAAAAGATGGTTGAGTCTATACATCGAACAATATTATGATAGTTATTCTGTGTTTCGGGAATTTCTGAAAGGTTATTTAGCTATAGACAGCAAAGAAGAAATCCATAACACAGGAGGTGACGACTGCTCAATGGATATGTATACGGTATCACCGTTATCGAAAATCAACAAGAATATTGACAACACCACCAGTTGTGGAGGTGATCGACTTCCGGGAATCAGAGTGTGTAAAAATTTTGGTCAGGGCTTGTACAATCCCAAATACATAGACATATTCGGAGTTGAGAATATTATCGCCGGTAGAATACTGCATCCTAAGGCAAACATCGTTCACACCCCCGAGTCCGGTAACGGATTTACCGTTCCCGGTTTCTATGATCATCTGTATAATCCCGCGGAAGTGGTTGAACTTTTCAAACTAATGGTTTACGTTGATACGGACACCCTGGAAAGATGTGTGAATGGTTATTTCGGGAAGCTAGTCTTGGAAATGTCGGAGAGTTCTCATTTTGGGTGGCTCATTTCGAAAAATGAATGGCGTCGTGGTAAGAGAGAAACTCTCGTCCGAAGAGATACCGCTAACGATAATAATGACGTCTCGACTCTCCACAATAATCAAATATACGAGTCTCTTGTCAACGATTTGGTCGGTGAAAGGTGGGTCGCCTGCCTCCATCCGAAATTTTTTTACATTTTTCGATCTGAGCGAGTGAAATCTGGCCACAGAGCTAAGATTGGAGAGTGTTCAGATTTCCTACCCTCGAAGAAAACGTTTTTCTTTCTAGATTTATTTTCTCAACCACAGAGAGAATATTCCCAGAGTGTTATTATCGTGATGAGCAGCTTAGTTACCAAAAAAAAGGAAAACGTCAATCGAAATAAGAGGAAGGAGATTCGCGAAATGCGAGGTGGAAATATCGACAAGTTGAACGTTTTAACAGAAAACGCAGAATTAGAAGCCATCTTCAACAGCCACCACGCCCGCTTTCTCGGAGATACGCTCCTTAAGTCCCGTAACAATTCTAAAAGTCTGCTACATTCTTTGAGTCCAGGACTTATTCTAGGGCACGGAAGTAATGGTGTACATTATGCCTCGGTGGGCTTTGTGAGAAACGTCGACGTTCATCTAGAAACTTTTTTAAAGAATGAATTAGAATTTGATCAGTTTGTCTTTCTTATGCATTATTTTCAACCATCCGATTTACTGATAATGTTGAGGCATCTGTTGAACCCCCCCGAAACCTTATTAGGACTGGCTATTTTACATTTCTATTTGAGTCACTGTCCGGGATTGGAAAATCTACTATCTCCGTCGCTTTTAGAAAAATGTCTGAAGAGGGAGCCAAAATTAGAGAAATTGTCTCTTCTTATCCAAAAGAAAAGAAACTGTCTTAAACTCCTCCACCATTTACTTTATTATACCGGATATACGGCAGTCCTTTCGACCTGCGATAATGAGTTTACGGCTCACTTACATTTTGTCATATTTCAGACGGCTTTCAATCTCATTCGCAAAACCATCGTCTCCTTCGTAGGGATAATGGGAAATGAAGGGAAATCTTTTTTCATATCCCTATTGAAAAAATACCTTTTTGGAGACAGTTTTGCCAATACGAACATTAGCGTTTTCAACATGAGTGGTGATGGATCGAGTGCTGCCACGCCCAATCTACATTTTCTGGGTACATGTATAGGTGTTTTTGTGGATGAGGCGAATAACCAGCAAAATGCCAACCACCTCTTCTTGCGTTCCTGCGAAAGAACTCTTCAGAGTTTAATCTCTAAGAAAAAAAATGAAAACCGAGAAATTAAAAAAAGGAAGAAAATGAAAAAGGATGAGGCGAAAAAAACTTTTAGAAATACCTCCAAACTTCTTTGTCTGCGGTCTTTGTTACTGTGGGAGAATGGCGTGAAAATTCGTCATGTACATGTAACTTCCTTTATGAAGTGGCTGGGTTTTCGAGATTATTCACTTTCTAATATATTTTTCGACTCGAGAACGTTATTGAACGATTCAATAGGTTTGTCGTTCTCTCCGAGGTTTCCAAGTTTTGAGTGCGACGCCACCGGAGATGATAGGAGTTACCTAACCATAAATCAGCTTCGAAATCTCAGCACGAATTTTGTTTACATTACAAATGATAAAAGCGAAATATATTTAGATTTCGAACAGGTAAATATGGAAGAAAAAGAAGAAGAAGATAAGGGATATGATTTTGAAGAGAGGGCGGATTTAGAGAGATCTGCGAGAGAAAAGATCAATGTTTTGAAATTCGTAGGAAGGGGTGATAGATTGAAAGAAGTCGTATTGGGACTAACATCTCAGCCAGAATTGATTCCTAAAGGTAAATGTAAAAATGATGGCGCTTACAGTATTATAGTGAATTCCTTCACGAAGGACTGCCCTCATTTAATTAACGATTTAGATACATCTCCATTATTTGTTAAAGAAGGCAAGAAAAAGAAATTTACCCCACAAATCATGAAAATGGTGGCCTCCCATGACAGTAAAATGAATGTGCGAAATCTGTACGAAAATTCGCAGGATATATCCGTAACTTGCACGCCTTATTTATCTTCCAATAGTTTTGAACAAGAATTCGATATCGATAATGCCCTTCAGAAGAGAATTATGAATTTCAGTTTTAATACCGAGAATGATTCAAAATCTTTCAGTGAAAATCTTCATAAATATATGAGAGCTCTTATCCATGTTTTAATAGGTGAGGAAGATGATTCGGTGAAACTGCAAGAAATTTCCAACACTATGCTCGATGAAAAACATGGTAATTATTTGGAAAGGTTGGTGCAAATTATAAGGAGCAACGCCATGTTCCCCGAACTTCCAGTCAACGAATCTCTTGTGGGCTATTCCATGAAGACGTTTTTTACAGTCTACGCCACAGTTATGCTGAGAGGTGATAAGGACGGCTATAAGTACTGCTTAACTAATGCTAAGGAGATAGAATCAATGAGGGTTGGAATAGCTAACAATTTTATGAACTTTTCGAAGGATGTGGAGAAAATTATGAATAATGTATTTTTTCTTATGAGTTATAAATATAAGAACGTTGAGTGTATTAGGCAAGACTTAATCGATCCCAGTATACTTAAGCTAAATTTGAGAGAGGGTAATAACAACTCATTTGAGGAGATCATTTTTATTCCCTTTTTTATATCAAATGGTGGTACCAGTAACATTTCAGTCGCCGAACTCATTCATCGGACCTTTCACTCGGGATACTCCTTTCTAGACTATCAGTATGCGTGTAATCACATTCATATGATATTAGATAAAATGGCATTACAGGATCGAGAGCTCAACACAATTTTAGCCAATATTACTCACAACTGCAATGCCTTTAACAGACATTTTAAATCTCTGATATTTATTTATATATATCAATATATAATCAAATGTAGTCTGGGTGAAAACTTCTCACTTTTTGATAATAATATGGAAATAAAGTATTATCCTATTATTATTATAGGAGATATAAAAAATAAATACGCTTTCACGGATAAATTAAAACATCAGATCATAATGAATTCAATTTGTAAAAAAATTGGAACAATCCGAAAAGAATTATGTTGTCCATTATGTATAGAATATTTCTACAATTAGCGGGATCAATAAAGTTATTTTTTGAATATTTTTTTATTTTAACAACAAGTACTTTTGGTCCAATTGCTTGAAATATTATTGTAAAACAAAAAACATAACACTGAGTTAAGGCCTGTGTGTAATCATATGTTTTTTTAAAGTCCTTAAAGTTTTAAACCACTCAAAACATTTTTCACATTGGTACGGCCTTTCCTTTAAATGCACGATCCTAATATGATGCTTGAGGCCTCTTTTTCTTTTGAAGCACATATCACATTGGTCACATTTATAGGGTCTCTCTTCACCGTGTGTAACCATATGATTCTTGAGGGATCCTTTTATTTTGAAGCACATATCACATTGGTCACATTTATAGGGTCTCTCGTCATCGTGTGTAACCATATGATTTCTTAAAGTCCTTAAAGCTTTAAAACGCTCCAAACATTTTTCACATTGATACGGCCTTTCCTTTAAATGCACGATCCTAATATGATGATTGAGGGATCCTTTTCTTTTGAAGCACATATCACATTGGTCACATTTATAGGGTCTCTCGTCACCGTGTGTAAGCATATGATCTTTTAAATTCCAAGAAGTTTTAAAACGCTCAAAACATTTTTCACATTGGTACGGCCTTTCCTTTAAATGCACGATCCTAATATGATTCTTGAGGGATCCTTTTATTTTGAAGCACATATCACATTGGTCACATTTATGGGGTCTCTCGTCACCGTGTGTAGCCATATGATCTTTTAAATTCCAAGAAGTTTTAAAACGCTCAAAACATTTTTCACATTGGTACGGCTTTTCATCTAAATGTCCCTTCCTAAAGTGGGTGTTGAGGCATTTTTTATTTTTGAAGCACATATCACATTGGTCACATTCATAGGGCTTCTCGTCAAAATGTATGAACTTATGTTGTGCTAGATTTGAAGAAGACTTAAAACACTTCAAACATTTTTCACATTGATACGGTCTTTCACCTGTATGTGTCCTGAGATGATCTTTCATTGAATACTTGTTCAAGAATGGTTTAGCACAGTAGTGGCAGTAGTCCAACTCTTTATGCACGCTCTTCTTATGAATTTCGAATGAAGATTCAGTGTTGAAGAGAAGACCGCATTTATCACAGAGGTGGAGATTTCTTGTCTGATAAAATTTTCTGTCATGTTTTGTTTTTTGGTGATATGTTAGATATTTTTTCATTCTGAAACATTTATCACACTGGTCACATTTATAGGGCTTCTCGTCACAATGTATGGTCATATGATCTTTTAAACTCGCCAAACGGTTAAAACATTTAAGACACTCCTTGCATTGGAATGGCTTTTCACCTGTATGTATTCTAATGTGTCTTTTAAGCCCTGTGTTAGAAAAGAACGACTTATTACAATAGCGGCAGGAGTGCACCTCTTTATCCAAGTGGTCTCTCTTTTTATGAACCTTCAATAAATATTTAGTTTTAAAGAGATAACCACATTGATCACAGAAGCGGAGATCTCCGGCCGAATTCCCAACAACACTTCCTTCCTCGTCACTCTTTTCTTCAATAACAGTTTGGCAGAATCCTAAAACCATCTGTTCTTCCATTTTGATTCAGATGACCTATTAATAAAAAAAATAGTTATTAAATATAGTTTTTAGTTTCCACCAAAATAGAAATCATAAAATATAAAATGAAATTCCAAACATTCAAAATTATAATTAAAAAAATCAACCAAAACCCCTCTTTCATTTCCTTTCCAGAATTCATAATCATTTTTCGCATCCTTTAGCTGGTAAGTGGCTATATTAAATAAAGTTGATTTTTAAATATTTTATATTTACATCTTACAGTAGACTTTTTGGGGGAATCATAAATGAGACAGACCTTCCCAGGCTAGGCTAGGCCATGAGGTCCTCCAAGACGAATGTCTGCGGATGGCCGTCAAGGCTTCTCAGCTGTACAGTGCGAACTGATGGTGTTGTTAGTCATATATAACACTGAGGCGAAAAGGCAACTTGGCTACCCGCTAAAGATAGATAGGTTGTACAAATTGTAAGTGTATGAATTATCAATAAAGATTTACTTTTAAAGAGATAACCACATTGATCACAGAAGCGGAGATCTCCGACCGAATTCCCAACAACACTTCCTTCCTCGTCACTCTTTTCTTCAATAACAGTTTGGCCCGTTCTTCCATTTTTATTTTTTCGACTCGAGAACGTTATTGAACGATTCAATTCTCTCCGAGGTTATGAGTTATAAATATAAAAACGTTGAGGCAAGATCCCAGTATACTTAAGCTAAATTTGAGAGAGGATAATAACAACTCATTTGAGCAAATCATTTTTATTCCCTTTTTTATATCAAATGGTTGTACCAGTAACATTTCAGTCGCCGAACTCATTCATCGGACCTTTCACTCGGGATACTCCTTTCTAGACTATCAGTATGCGTGTAATCACATTCATATGATATTAGATATATTATAGGAGATATAAAAAATAAATACGCTTTCACGGATAAATTAAAACATCAAATCATAATGAATTCAATTTGTAAAAAAATTGGGACAATCCGAAAAGAATTATGTTGTCCATTATGTATAGAATGTTTCTACAATTAAGCGGGCAAGTGTTATTATCAATAAAGTTGATTTTTGAATATTTTTTTTATTTTAACAACAAGTACTTTTATTGCTTGAAATATTATTGTAAAACAAAAAACATAACACTGAGTTAAGGCCTGTGTCTAATCATATGATTTCTTAAAGTCCTTAAAGCTTTAAAACACTTTAAACATTTTTCACATTGGTACGGCCTTTCCTTTAAATGCACGATCCTAATATGATTCTTGAGGCCTCCTTTTCTTTTGAAGCACATATCACATTGGTCACATTTATAGGGTCTCTCGTCACCGTGTGTAACCATATGATCTTTTAAATTCCAAGAAGTTTTAAAACGCTCAAAACATTTTTCACATTGGTACGGTCTTTCCTTTCAATGCACGATCCTAATATGGTTCTTGAGGGATCCTTTTCTTTTGAAGCACATATCACATTGGTCACATTTATAGGGTCTCTCGTCATCGTGTGTAATCATATGATTTTTTAAAGTCCAAGAACAATTAAAACATCTCAAACATTTTTCACATTGGTATGGCTTTCCATCTACATGTCTCTTCCTAAAGTGGGTGTTGAGGCTTTTTTTATTTTTGAAGCACATATCACATTGGTCACATTTATAGGGTCTCTCGTCATCGTGTGTAGTCATATGATTTTTTAAAGTCCAAGAAGTTTTAAAACGCTCAAAACATTTTACACATTGGTACGGCCTTTCCTTTAAATGCACGATCCTAATATGATCCTTGAGGCCTCCTTTTCTTTTGAAGCACATATCACATTGGTCACATTTATAGGGTCTCTCGTCACCGTGTGTAATCATATGATCTTTTAAATTCCAAGAAGTTTTAAAACGCTCAAAACATTTTTCACATTGGTACGGCCTTTCCTTTAAATGCACGATCCTAATATGGTTCTTGAGGCCTCCTTTTCTTTTGAAGCACATATCACATTGGTCACATTTATAGGGTCTCTCGTCATCGTGTGTAATCATATGATTTTTTAAAGTCCAAGAACAATTAAAACATCTCAAACATTTTTCACATTGGTATGGCTTTCCATCTACATGTCTCTTCCTAAAGTGGGTGTTGAGGCTTTTTTTATTTTTGAAGCACATATCACATTGGTCACATTTATAGGGTCTCTCGTCATCGTGTGTAGTCATATGATTTTTTAAAGTCCAAGAAGTTTTAAAACGCTCAAAACATTTTTCACATTGGTACGGCCTTTCCTTTAAATGCACGATCCTAATATGATCCTTGAGGGATCCTTTTTTTTTGAAGCACATATCACATTGGTCACATTTATAGGGTCTCTCGTCATTGTGTGTAATCATATGATTTTTTAAAGTCCAAGAAGTTTTAAAACGCTCAAAACATTTTTCACATTGGTACGGCCTTTCCTTTAAATGCACGATCCTAATATGATTCTTGAGGGCTCCTTTTTTTTTGAAGCACATATCACATTGGTCACATTTATAGGGTCTCTCGTCATTGTGTGTAATCATATGATCTTTTAAAGTCCAAGAAAAATTAAAACATCTCAAACATTTTTCACATTGGTACGGCTTTTCATGTGTCCTGAGATGATCTTTCATTGAATACTTGTTCAAGAATGGTTTAGCACAGTAGTGGCAGTAGTCCAACTCTTTATGCACTCTCTTCTTATGAATTTGGAATGAAGATTGAGTGTTGAAGAGAAGACCGCATTTATCACAGAGGTGGAGATTTCTTGTTTTCTGATAAACCCTTCTGTCATGTTTTTTGTTTTGGTGATATATTAGATATTTTCTTATTCTGAAACATTTATCACACTGGTCACATTTATAGGGCTTCTCGTCACCATGTATGGTCATATGATCTTTTAAAGTCGTCAAACGGTTAAAACATTTAAGACACTCCTTACATTGGAATGGCTTTTCACCTGTATGTATTCTAATGTGTCTTTTAAGCCCTGTGTTAGAAAAGAACGACTTATTACAATAGCGGCAGGAGTGCACTTCTTTACCCAAGTGGTCTCTCTTTTTATGAATCTTCAATAAACATTTAGTTTTAAAGAGATAACCACATTGATCACAGAAGCGGAGATCTCCGGCCGAATTCCCAACAACACTTCCTTCCTCGTCACTCTTTTCTTCAATAACAGTTTGGCAGAATCCTAAAACCATCTGTTCTTCCATTTTGATTCAGATGACCTATTAATTAAAAAAAAATAGTTATTAAATATAATTTTTAGTTTCCACCAAAATAGAAATCATAAAATATAAAATGAAATTCCAAACTATAATTTAAAAAATCAACCAAAACCCCTCTTTCATTTCCTTTCCAGAATTCATAATCATTTTTCGCATCCTTTCGCTGGTAAGTGGCTATATTAAATAAAGTTGATTTTTAAATATTTTATATTTACATCTTACAGTAGACTTTTTGGGGGAATCATAAATGAGACAGACCTTCCCAGGCTAGGCTAGGCCATGAGGTCCTCCAAGACGAATGTCTGCGGATGGCCGTCAAGGCTGTACAGTGCGAAATGATGGTGTTGTTAGTCATATATAACACTGAGGCGAAAAGGCAACTTTGCTACCCGCTAAAGATTGATAGGTTGTACAAATTGTAATTTTTTTTTTTTAAATAAAAATTCAACTTTGGTTTCCTTCCGATGTGGGCTGCTTCTGCATTCTTTTCCTTGTATGAATACCTTCATGTTTTGTCAAATTTGTTTTCTGAAAAAAACTTTTGTCACAAAATTTACAAGCAAATGGCTTTATCCCGGAATGTATTTTACTGTGACGTAAAACGAGATATTTGGTTTTGAAACACTTATCACATCTGTCACATTTATAGGGTCTCTCATCGCTATGTGTAGTCATATGATATGTTAGATTTCTAGAAGTAAAAATACCGCATCGATCACAGAGTCTAGTGGATCCTTCCCTTGAGTGTATTGTTTTTTTGTGATTTCTTAATGTTTCCATTCTCTTGAAGCTCTTATCACATTGGTCGCATTTATAGAGCCTTTCATTGCGATGTGTTCTCATGTGATATCTTAAATTCGAAGAATACTTAAAACATTCAAGACACTCCTTACATTCAAATGGTTTTTCACCCGTATGTACTCTATTATGTATTTTAAAATCTCTCTTACAAAAGAATTGCTTATTACAGTCGGGACAGGAGTACACCTCTTTACCCAAGTGGTCTCTCTTTTTATGAATTATCAATAAAGATTTACTTTTAAAGAGATAACCACATTGATCACAGAAGCGGAGATCTCCGACCGAATTCCCAACAACACTTCCTTCCTCGTCACTCTTTTCTTCAATAACAGTTTGGCAGAACCCTAAAACCATCCGTTCTTCCATTTTTATTCAGATGATCTATTAATTAAAAAAAAATAGTTATTAGATAAAACTAACTTTTCCTTGTATGAATACCTTCATGTTTTGTCAGCGTTTTCAACATGAGTGGTGATGGATCGAGTGCTGCCACGCCCAATCTACATTTTCTGGGTACATGTATAGGTGTTTTTGTGGATGAGGCGAATAACCAGCAAAATGCCAACCACCTCTTCTTGCGTTCCTGCGAAAGAACTCAATCTCTAAGAAAAAAAATGAAACCAGAGAAATTAAAAGGAAGAAAATGAAAAAGGATGAGCCGAAAAAAACTTTTAGAAATACCTCCAAACTTCTTTGTCTGCGGTCTTTGTTACTGTGGGAGAATGGCGTGAAAATTCGTCATGTACATGTAACTTCGGGTTTTCGAGATTATTCACTTTCTAATATATTTTTCGACTCGAGAACGTTATTGAACGATTCAATAGGTTTGTCGTTCTCTCCGAGGTTATGAGTTATAAATATAAAAACGTTGAGGCAAGACTTAATCGATCCCAGTATACTTAAGCTAAATTTGAGAGAGGATAATAACAACTCATTTGAGCAAATCATTTTTATTCCCTTTTTTATATCAAATGGTTGTACCAGTAACATTTCAGTCGCCGAACTCATTCATCGGACCTTTCACTCGGGATACTCCTTTCTAGACTATCAGTATGCGTGTAATCACATTCATATGATATTAGATATAAAATATAAATACGCTTTCACGGATAAATTAAAACATCAAATCATAATGAATTCAATTTGTAAAAAAATTGGGACAATCCGAAAAGAATTATGTTGTCCATTATGTATAGAATGTTTCTACAATTAAGCGGGCAAGTGTTATTATCAATAAAGTTGATTTTTGAATATTTTTTTATTTTAACAACAAGTACTTTTATTGCTTGAAATATTATTGTAAAACAAAAAACATAACACTGAGTTAAGACCTGTGTTTAATCATATGATTTCTTAAAGTCTTTAAACCTTTAAAAGACTCTAAACATTTTTCACATTGGTACGGCCTTTCCTTTAAATGCACGATCCTAATATGAATCTTGAGGCCTCCTTTTCTTTTGAAGCACATATCACATTGGTCACATTTATAGGGTCTCTCTTCACTGTGTGTAACCATATGATCTTTTAAATTCCAAGAAGTTTTAAAACACTCAAAACATTTTTCACATTGGTACGGCCTTTCCTTTAAATGCACCATCCTAATATGATTCTTGTTATAGGGTCTCTCGTGTGTATTCATATGATTTTTTAAAGTCCAAGAAGTTTTAAAACGCTCAAAACATTTTTCACATTGGTACGGCCTTTCCTTTAAATGCACCATCCTAATATGATTCTTGAGGGATCCTTTTTTTTTGAAGCACATATCACATTGGTCACATTTATAGGGTCTCTCGTCATTGTGTGTAACCATATGATTTTTTAAAGTCCAAGAAGTTTTAAAACGCTCAAAACATTTTTCACATTGGTACGGCCTTTCCTTTAAATGCACGATCTTAATATGACGCTTGAGGCCTCCTTTTTTTTTGAAGCACATATCACATTGGTCACATTTATAGGGTCTCTCGTCATCGTGTGTAATCATATGATCTTTTAAATTCCAAGAAGTTTTAAAACGCTCAGAACATTTTTCACATTGGTACGGCCTTTCCTTTAAATGTACGATCCTAATATGATTCTTGAGGGCTCCTTTTTTCTTGAAGCACATATCACATTGGTCATAGTGGCAGTAGTCCAACTCTTTATGCACTCTCTTCTTATGAATTTCGAATGAAGATCGAGTGTTGAAGAGAAGACCGCATTTATCACAGAGGTGGAGATTTCTTGTTTTCTGATAAAACCTTCTTTCATGTGTTTTGTTTTTGTGATTTATTAGAAATTTTTTTATTCTGAAACATTTATCACACTGGTCACATTTATAGGGCTTCTCGTCACCATGTATGGTCATATGATCTTTTAAAGTCGCCAAACGGTTAAAACATTGAAGACACTCCTTGCATTGGAATGGCTTTTCACCTGTATGTATTCTAATGTGTCTTTTAAGCTCTGTGTTAGAAAAGAACAACTTATTACAATAGCGGCAGGAGTGCACCTCTTTACCCAAGTGGTCTCTCTTTTTATGAATCTTCAATAAACATTTAGTTTTAAAGAGATAACCACATTGATCACAGAAGCGGAGATCTCCGGCCGAATTCCCAACAACACTTCCTTCCTCGTCACTCTTTTCTTCAATAACAGTTTGGCAGAATCCTAAAACCATCTGTTCTTCCATTTTGATTCAGATGACCTATTAATTAAAAAAAAATAGTTATTAAATATAATTTTTAGTTTCCACCAAAATAGAAATCATAAAATATAAAATGAAATTCCAAACTATAATTTAAAAAATCAACCAAAACCCCTCTTTCATTTCCTTTCGAGAATTCATAATCATTTTTCGCATCCTTTAGCTGGTAAGTGGCTATATTAAATAAAGTTGATTTTTTAATTACATCTTACAGTAGATTTTTTGGGGGGATCATAAATGAGACAGACCAGCCAGGCTACGATACTATAAGAATATTAAATGTTCCAGGATGGCCGTCAAGGCTTCTCAACTGTACGGTGCGAAATGATGGTGTTCTTAGTCATATATAACACTGAGGCGAAAAGGCTACTCGCTAAAGATAGATAGGTTGTACAAATTGTAAGTTTTTTTTTAATAAAAATTCAACTTTGGTTTCCTTCCGATGTGGGCTGCTTCTGAATTCTTTTCCTTGTATGAATACCTTCATGTTTTGTCAAATTTGTTTTCTGAAAAAAACTTTTGTCACAAAATTTACAAGCAAATGGCTTTATCCTGGAATGTATTTTACTGTGACGTAAAACAATATATTTGGTTTTGAAACACTTATCACATTTGTCACATTTATAGGGTCTCTCATCGCTATGTGTAGTCATATGATATGTTAGATTTCTAGAAGTAAAAAAAAAACCGCATCGATCACAGAGTTTATTACATCCTTCCCTTAAGTGTATTTTTTTTTTATGACTTCTTAATAAGTCCATTATTTTGAAGCTCTCATCACACTGGTCGCATTTATAGGGCCTCTCATTGCGATGTGTTCTCATATGATATATTAAATTCGAAGCATACTTATACGATTTAAAACACTCCTTACATTCAAATGGTTTTTCACCCGTATGTACTCTAATATGTGTTCTAAAATCTTTCTTAGAAATGAACTGCCTATTACAGTAGGGACAGGAGTACGGATTTTTACCCAAGTGGTCTCTCCTCTTATGAACCTTCAATAAACATTTAGTTTTAAAGAGATAACCACATTGATCACAGAAGTGGAGGTCTCCGGCCGAATTCCCAACAACACTTCCTTCCTCGTCACTCTTTTCTTCAATAACAGTTTGGCAGAATCCTAAAACCATCTGTTCTTCCATTTTTATTCAGATGACCTATTAATTAAAAAAAAATAGTTATTAACTTTTCCTTATATGAATACCTTCATTTTTTTGTTTTCCTTTTACGGGCAAACATTCTTAAGAGTTTTTTGCTTTTGAAACATCTCTCATCACTATGTGTAATCTTTGTATGTGTCTTAATGTGCCGTTTTAACCCTGATTTTGTTTTAAACCATCTATCACACTGGTCACATTTATGCGGCTTCTCTTCGCGATGCATGACCATATGACTTTGTAGTTTAGAAGTTAAAAAACCGCATCGATCGCAGAGTCTAGTGGATCCTTCCCTTGAGTGTATTTTTTTTGTGTGATTTCTTAATGTTTCCATTCTCTTGAAGCTCTTATCACATTGGTCGCATTTATAGAGCCTTTCATTGCAATGTGTTCTCATGTGATATCTTAAATTCGAAGGAAACTTAAAACATTCATGACACTCCTTACATTCAAATGGTTTTTCACCCGTATGTACTCTATTATGTACTTTAAAATCTCTCTTACAAAAGAATAGCTTATTACAGTCGGGACAGGAGTACACCTCTTTACCCAAATGGTCTCTCTTTTTATGAATTATCAATAAAGATTTATTTTTAAAGAGATAACCACATTGATCACAGAAGCGGAGATCTCCGACCGAATTCCCAACAACACTTCCTTCCTCGTCACTCTTTTCTTCAATAACAGTTTGGCAGAATCCTAAAACCATCTGTTCTTCCATTTTTATTCAGATGATCTATTAATTAAAAAAAATAGTTATTAGATCAAACTAACTCTTCCTTGTATGAATACCTTCATGTTTTGTCATATTCGTTTTCCTTTTACAGGCAAACCAGTGCATTCTTAAGAGTTTTTTTGCTTTTGAAACATCTGTCACATCTATGTGTAATCTTTGTATGTGAGCGGAGATCTCCGACCGAATTCACTAACTCTTTTCTTGGCAGAATCCTAAAACCATCTGTTCTTCCATTTTTATTCAGATGATCTATTAATTAAAAAAAAAATAGTTATTAAATAAAATTTTAAATGTCTAAACTATTCTTATTTTCCTTTAAAAAAAAAAAAGGCCATCTAATCAAAACGTTTAGAGAGGAGGAGGGGGAGGGGAGGGAGATGATACTTTATTAACACGAGGAGAGAAGAGAGAGTCAGAAACGATGAGTCTGAGCCGTGAGGAGGTGCAGAATCGCTGGGCGCTGCCCAGACTGGTGAACCCTGCTGAAGAAGTGGAGGTAGAAGTGACACCGCAAGATCGAGGCAATCTAAAGACAGATGCTGTCCTATACACCATCTCGGTAAGTGTGTTTTTTCTGTTCGAATAATCTTTGAATGATCGTTTCCCGCATGAGCTAAATTAATACGATCCTTTTGTATTGCAGGGCCACAGCCTGTTGCAAATGCCCTCCTCCATTCCCGAAAAGCTGAGAGGTGAAAAGAAAGGTAGCAGTTACAACATAGTAATGGCAGATGCATCTGGCTCGATGGGATCCTACTGGCACCATTTGATGGATGGTTGGAATTGTTATGTGGCGCCCCAACTGAAGGGTCGCACCAGTGTTTATACATTCAGTCGAAATGTCCGTTTCATTCGCTCGAGTACAATTATCAAGACCGAAGATATCGATCATCAAGATACCGACTTGACAAGTGCTCTCATGAAGATAGCAGAGGAGGTGTATTCGTGCCAAGAAAAATACGTGAAGGTATTCCTCGTGACAGATGGTTGCCACAATGCAACAGATGTGACTCCCCAAGATATTCTCGAGAAACTGCAATCGCCGCCCACCAAGACGGTCGAGGTGTTCGTATTGGGAGTCGGGTTATCTTTCCCCGTGCAGTATAGCATTGCTCTGCGTTCGCTGTTACACAATGGAACTTCTAATATTCCTTCTCTTTTCTGGGCTAAGAACGCTGACTATATCATTGATGAGCTGAAGAGCGTTGCGGACTACCTGTCCTCCGAAATGTCTCAAACTCTGACACTCTCACAGTCGGGGTTTTCCCTGCCTGGCACTTCGCCCAAGTCGGAGTTTCACCTCAGCGAGTGGGTCTACTTTCCTGAGAGTCCCGAGAACTTGTCGTTGAGTAGGGGAACCAGTTCTGGTCGACTGACTCTCGATAACCAACTCGCCACTATGCCTGTGCTCAACCAAGCCTTCCGCCAGTGGAACAGCATCCTCATTCAATTTCGTAACCGGAAGAAACAGCTGCCTACCGATGCTGTACCTATGATGTACGAACTCTTTCAAGCCGCTAAAGATTGGCGCCCCCCCGAACAGAAAACTATCAGAGAGCGCCTGGCCACCAAAGAAAGGACGACCCACGAGATGGAATTTTCAGCAATGATGAACAAACTGAAGGCGGTGCTGGTTGAGGATCGCTTCAGCAACGATCTTGAATTGGCCGAGAACATTCTCAGTTCCACTGTGGGTGGGGGCAAGTACGAAAGCAAAGTGCTCCATTTGAAAGGACACACGGATGAGGATTTCCAAAAAGACGCCAAGGAATTTTTGAAAGTGGTGGAACACCAAAAGGAAGCCATCATGTCAATCACCGTCACACCCGAAGACTGTTGCCGAATCACTCTAACCTCTACCCTCACTGACCTTCAGGACCAAGACCTCCCGGAGTTGACAAAAGTCAACAAGTTCGAATTCCTGAAACAATTTACCATATCGGGTATCGGGGTTTGTGCTCCCATGCGCGATTCGGTGACCATTAATCCTTGGTCGTTCGCCGTGACGTCCGTCCTCGGCCAGCCTTACACGATAGTCAGCCAGGTGGTCATGGAAAACATCAAATACCTGATTGGACCTAACAAAGAGGCACAGCTGAAGAAAGATGATATGACCACTCGGTTCAATTCGGTCGTACCAGTCTTCTCCCCCGAGGTTGCCGGTGTGATGGAACATCTGGTTCAGACTCGCCTGTACACAATGTGCGCCACCTTTGCCATCCTCAAAAATCCTCACATGGTAGATTTCAACATTCATTTCGCTGCACTGGGTGTGGTCTGGGTGCGGCTGCTGCACGAGTACCCGACGACTCCGCGTCCCGAGCACGTGCAGCAACGCATCCTGAGCATAGAGGCCACAGCGGAGCTCTACATGAAGCGTACAGGCCTCACCACATATTGGCGTCTGTTGAAGGAAGAACCCGCTCAGGCACTGATGACGGAGAGTACGAAAATGGTCGAGGGACGTACTATCAAGTGCGAGTCTCTCATCAAGCCCATGTTCATCCTGCATCTGAACATGCGGCAGGAGAAGCCGGACACGGTCACCCTGTCTCGCATCGTCAAGATGCTGTTGCAAGAATACATCGGTCGCTGCCTTTCCAAGACTGACGATAAACCCTTTACCCATTTTTTCTCGGAGGAACTGATAGAGTATCAGCAGTGGGTTGACCGCCACCTGGTTACTGTTAAGGAACAATTTGGAAAGAAGATATACTACAGGCTAAGTGATTTCTACAGATTAGAAGAGGTAGAAGCTGCTGCCCGAAAGGAAATAGACGAGAAATTGCTTCACTTGGAGCAGTATCTCACCGAGGGGGTGAGCATCACTCTAGACAGAGTCAAAGCGGAGCGGCTGCGCAGCGTGGCTGGTGCCGGTGACGTGTCGTGGCCCACGCTGCGCACTTTCGTCGATGAGCTCGGACTTCCGCGAGACACGGTGGAAGAGCTCTTCAGTCAGGAGAGTATGGCGATTTATGTGGTACATGCGTTGGAGCATCGCAGCTCCCGGGACCGGCTTGCCATCGAGATGCCGGATTACCAGACCGCCATCGACAAAGCCGGCACTTCTGTTGTGAGGGAGAACTTGAATGTGATAAGTGAAGAAATTAAAAAAAGACTAGTAGGAGAGCTCACCGGTGACTGGATACAGGCTTATACCAAGATCCACCACTCTGTGGTTGAGCCCATGATGCCGGCACGGATTGTGATCGAAGCTCGCAAACGTGGTATAGAGGTCACTGAGGCTACCTTCGACCAAGTGTATCAGCGTTATCGACAAGATGTCGCCTTACTCGGAAATGCCTGCCAGAATCGAGACTGCCCTTTCTTCCTAGTTCCGGACCGCAGGTTCAATCAACACTTAAGTGTCGAGCGTCGCACACATGCGGCTTTTCCACACGCTTTCCATCGCACAGCTTACCTCCATCGTCGCGATAAAGTGCACAAAGTACTAACTGAGATCATGTCGGGCTCTAAATCGCGCTCGCATGAAAAGATCCCGTGGGAGTCCGTTCAACCCCTCGCAAAATCTCTGGCAAAATTGATGAAATGGTACCGCCAACGGGAAAGTGGTAAGAGGGTTCTATAAATAAAATGATGTTTCATTCACCCTTAGTATTAGATATGCTTGCAAGTGACCTAGAAACACTGTTATTCATTTCTTACAGAATTATCGTCCCAATATGTATCTGCACTGGGTCGGCGATAAATATATTTGCCATGTATCTACTTGCCCAAGAGAAACGTATTAATATGTAAGTAATGTTTTTGGCTTTGGATAGGAATGTATTTTCAAAATATAATATCATTCTTATTTTTTCTTTTCAGAAGGTTAATGATGCTCTTAATGTGTGATAACGTACTACTCTTCTTGGGAATTTTTTCTGCGGTAACTCTGAATGGATGTGAGATGAAATCTCCAACAGAGCTGATATTGTTAGCCAATATTCCATACACATTTTTTTATATATTTCAGTCTTGTTCCATTTTCATAATAATGATGATCTCCATGAATCGTTTTCTTGCTGTTCATAAACCATTCATAGGTAAAATAGAAAACAAATATTATGATTTGGTTATAATTTTTATTTTAAGTATAATCTTACATGTATCTGATTCTTATGAATATAACATTGTATGTGATAATGATTTATACAAAAACAATACATGTACTCATTATTATATTGATTATAATGCTTTTAGAAATACTTACTATGGAACTATCTGGTGGTATATAAGATTCTTTCTCGGTATGGGAATTCCATTTCTACTGATTCTCTTATTTAATTTAGGATTAATAGTAAGTATTATTTATAGAAAGGTAACTAATTCTCGTTATAAAACGACAGTATACACATCCATATATATATCCACTAGTTTTATTATATGTTTTCTTCCTCTGACGATTCACGCCCACTTTTTCTCTAAAAATATAAATTTTTGCCACGGGCCATTCAAGGAAGAAATATTTAGATCAGTTGGAAATATCTTATTGATGTTAAATAGTATATCTCATGGAATTATAGTTATTCTCCAAAATAAAATCTTTAAAAATTAGAAATGTGGTTTCAATTACTCGTCGTTGTCTCGATCTTTCTCCTTATATTCCAGATAGACATTTACCTGAAAACAGGAAAGAGAGAATTAAGAAAAAAAATACAGAATCAACGGATCTATAAAATTCCTCTACTAAAAGAAAAAGTTGATGGCAAAAATTTTTTAATTTATTCCTATCTGGTCAAAACAATTCGAAATAATTTCAAACATCCATTATGTAATGATTCAGATGCATGGTTGCATTTTTCTCTTTTTCTGTCTTCACACCTTTTTATAGAATTAAAACGTGGAAAGAAATTACCCGATTCTATCCTATTATTCCTATCCCAAAAACTCGTTGATGAAGAGACTGTAAAAAAATATTTGAGTCTAATTTTTAATCAGGAGGAAATGCCTCATTTACAAAGACATCCTAATATACCACCGGGTTACGAGCTTAAACCTTATCATATGGCAGAAAATATTACATTTCTAAAAAATGTAGTCAATTGAGAGGCGGCGACTTATATCTTTTTGTGTTTTTTTTCTTCCGATGTATATCTTGACAATGTTGGTGCATTCTTCACTGATTGGATCAAATAATCTATTTAATCCTTTATTGGTTTCACACAAACATTTTCGAATAGTCACATTATCTGTGGTAACGAGATATTCAAATTCTTCACGAGCTATTTCGATATTTGTTATAACATTGATATTTATAAAATCAGATAATGTCGTTTTTAATATTATTCTAAAGATCTCTTCTTCTTGGTATTTGTATATATCTTTTCTAGTGAGAAAAAAGGGAGCATATGTGTTTTGCACACGAAGGAAATTGTACATAATATTGTAAATATTTTGTATTGTTGTAATATTACCAAATTTTCCAATGTTATTTTTCAAGGAAGGTTTAATAAAAAGCATCAAAGCAAGTCCTAAATTTTTGGGTGTTTTTTGGTGGAGTTCTGTACATGCGCGCAAATCTTCGTAGATCCTGAGCGCCTTGTAGATATTTTCTTCAGAGAAGCCCATGAAATATTTCAGTTTATGAATAATAAAGAACGGGTTGTTAACTTTTTTCAAATGAAATGATAATTCGGGATCATCTAATTGAAGAATAAACTGAACAAACTTAGTATCAAAGTTATATTTGCACATCTGTGGTGCAGAGAATTCATTTAGTTTTAATAGAGCTGCCATAATACACATATGTAATTGTTTTTCTGGGATTCTTATTCTCCTACGAGTTTTTGTAATGGTATTGATTAATTTTTTTCTGAAAATGACTAGAGCCTCTTCTATTATCTCCCGTTTACGTTCTTCATTGTAAATAACCACTTCTTGTATAATGCTTAGACACTTATCAATCAGACTTTTAATAAACCCTTGAGAATTACATTGTTTATTATTCATAAAATATTTCTGATTTTTAACCGTATTTAAATATTCTTTCACCAGGTTGAAAATTAAAAATCTATATTTCAGTATAATAGTCCGCTTTTCCTCATCATATAACTTAAGGTATTCAGTATAATCGGGAAATCCCTCCTCCTCCTCCTCCTCTTCTTCTTTTTCCTCTCCATCGTCATTCCAAAAATTATCGATAATTATGCTTCCATCTTCACTCAGTATTTTCGAACCTGATAGTTTGATGAAAGTTCTATTTCTAGACATTTAAAAAGAAAAAATAGTCGTGCCCTAAATTGAGTGAGCTCATTCCGAAAGTGGAAAGAAAGAGAGCAATTGAAAATCGTCTTTCATGAACTTTTTTTTTTTCACTTCTTTCTTATTAGGTATCTTATCAATGAAATCTTTTCTCTTTTTGGATAAAAAACTTTGAAAAAAAACTTCTCTGGACATTTTTTTTTTAATGACAATATCAGTAAAAATAGAGTTGGAGAAAAAAGCCTTTATAACCTGGAAAAGGGTAAATTCTGGGTGAGGACAAGTGGGCACCCTTTCTCCAATTATTTCTCTATATAAACCTGATAAACAGGATCCCTCACAACTACTAGTAAATAATGGTTTAATAAAATCCCTGAAAAAATTTTGATTTTGATTTAGAGCATTTTTCTCCTCTGTGTGGTGAGTGAAAATGTAAATTAGATTGCAACTTTTGTGATGACATTTTATCACCCTCGAGGGATTAAGAAAATTCATATTTTGAAGACATTTGGGAAGATCACTCTTTAAATTCTTAAACAGATTTTGAGCTACATAAATATCTTTCCCCAAACACTTATTGAATAAAGATATTCTCTCTGAGAAGAAATTTGGAATATCGATATAAAAATAAACCATAATAGTTACATTTAATAAAATAATCAAATTATGCATGACTATAGCTCTTGTCATAATATCAAGTTCCTCGAGGTACATAAGTTTGAAAATGAAACCCTTGATAGTGGCCGAAGAATTCTCTTCCAGCGAAAGGTGAACCCTGGGTAGATGAGAGTACTCTGCGTAGGTTTTCATTGAAATATTCATAAAAATCTTGAGTATATTTACAATTTTTTTATCTTCCAGGTGTATTTTTTTGGACACTTCTTTTCGGGCCTTTTCCATATCGACGCATGTGCTATTCATCTCCCTCACAATGTTTGCCAGAGGTTCGAATATTTCTTCTTTATCTACCGTGGTGGCCTTCAAAGTAGCGAGCACATCTATAAATTTCCCATCCAGGCATACCAAACTTATAAAAAGGGGAGAGAAAAAGAAATGGTTCATCTGCATTTTAGCTTTAACGGTTATCATAGAGTTCAGATCCTTATTTATGAATCTGTATATATCTATCATTGATTCGGTGATATATTCGGCACACAATCTCTGTATTTTTTTATTCTTGTCTTTTTCCTTAATATCGTTCTTTAGGAATATATTATAAAATAAAGAAGTTTCATCATTATCATTATATAATAGTGACTTTAGAAAAGACTCTTCCATTGTTATAAGTTTATTAAAGAGAAAGGCCTCTTCTGATAAACCTCTCATAGATGTAAGATATAACCTACAGATTCCTTTCTCATCGGTGGTTTGCATTAATAATGTAAAAGGGTTGATTAGAGCTATCCCAGCCCTTCTCTGGAAATTCAGCATATCTGATAAGAAGTGTTCTTCATAACCACACTCTGTGACATAATTACTTATGGTTTCCTTAGCGATTTCTTCTTCTTCTGTGCAAATTCCAGCCTGCATTAATCTCATCCTGATGGCATCGTTGATGAACTGCAGGAAACTAAAATTACCCGAACATATCGGCCATATAACAGCTTGGGAGGAATTTAACCTAAGAGAGACCGCATGTCCATAATTCGGTATAATTCTTACACTCAAAGAAGGGGGGAATACATTTCTTTCGTAAAGATAATTTCTTATAAAATAAAAGGCGGCTTTATTTGAGGCCAGCGATGAATCAATGTTTATCGATATAGTTTCACTGTCACCACCCATAGGCTTGGCCGCATATGCTGTGGTTATTGCAACAGGTCCAAAGGAGACATTATCCTTATATTTCAAAGAGGATGCACATGGATTATGTCTGTTGATTATCTTTCCATATTTATATTCTTCAATTTTATAATCAAATAAAGAATATAAGATCTTCTGTGAGGATTTTATTAACCCCAAAAATGTTTCCATTTTTTTCCCTATCTGTACTGAAATTTCTTTTTACTAATAACATATGTAAATCCAAAAACTGCTATTATTAAAAATATGGCAAAGATTGAAATAGAAAAATAAAAAAATATGTTTTTGAATATATTGAAAATATCGGCATTGTTAAATACTTCTTCAAATAAATCTACTCCACTCGATATTGCAATATCAGTAACTGCTTCAAATATATTTGGTGTTTCATCGCAAGATAAACTAATTCCTTCACCGACGGAACTTAAATCGAACATGATACTGAGGGGTTTTTTGGGCCCGGGGTCGCCCCACCCACCACAAGGACCGTATCTCCTAACATCTTCTTCCGAACAGTGGGTAAATCCTAAAACATCATTTCTCTCCCGTCCATCGTAATCGATAATCAAATCTCCTTCATTATGACTCTCTTCCCACATAACAATCGACTGGTGGAAAGGGTGTCGAGCTGATACACTATAAACACTCTGACTCTTATTTACACAAGAATATTCATTAATTTTTTTACTTGTTCTGTTAGTTGGTGTACGATCATCACAATAATTCAAATGACACCCACCCGCTTCTATTAACCACGGATGTACAACCAGTTTAAAAAACCCGTATCCAACCGCCCCAATGGCTGTAAAGGTGAAAAATTTGGTAATTATCCGTTTCTTCACCGAAGATGTTGCTTTAATTTTTTTCACTATTGCTCGCTCTATTTTTTTAATGGCTACATTTTGATCAAGCTCTGTATCAATGGCTTTTTTATTGAGAGGATAACTTCTACTTTTTTGCAAATTGGCTGCCGATTTAACATCGCTGGGGTCTGATTTTTTTATAATTTTTTGGGATGCATCTTTCACTCGAAAATCATTAGCTTCTGGAAAAGTTTTGTAGACCTTAGCTCGGTGAAAGGAATCGATCACTTCAGCGTGAGTTTCGTCAATTTTCACTCCCAATGTTTTAAAATATTCTGATAATTTTATCTGATTGGTTTTTAATTGTAAATTCAATTTTTTTACTTCTGCTGTGGGAGTATTTGAACCCACTTTTAAAATGTAATCTTTAATCAGACTTTCCTGAGACTCCAAAGGGTTTGTCTTTACTGTTTTTATTCTTCTTTTTACAATGTCGAAATTATCCGTGGTTTCCACTAGAGAGGTAAATTTATGCATAAAAGAGGGGAACCGTATTGTTGAGAAAGAATGAGAATGTGAAATAATATAATATATCGAAGTTGGCGCTTGGTCGTGACCATTCCCGTATATAAAATATATGCTTTTTATATTTTCAGAGTCCATACCATTAGCCTCTAATATAGTAGTTGAATAAATATTACAGAAATTCGAAGAGGAAAGTATTATCAACTCCTCAATCTTTTTTATCTTATTGAATAATAAATTCTCGTTTTTAATCTGTAACATTTTTCTGATTGAAAACTCAGATTCCACCCCTTTCCTTTCAGATAAATAGCTATACCCAGCCGCATTCCACACAACTCTTAGCTCCAGAACCATGGTGAGCACGGAATTAGTCACAGATAAAAAAGAATTTATGCTTCAGAATACTCTCGGTTCGATGGTAAAAGAAATTGGAGCTTTTTGTGATATTTTAGACCCTGACAATCACCATGTGCGTGATATATTTAACAGATTGAAAACTATATATAATGAAAATAATAAACTACCAATAGATCAGTTTGAACTTTGTCTTAGAAATGATTTTGGATACTGTGAAAGACTGGAGCGTTCTAAGGCAATATACGAAACCAAAATCTTCAATTTAACATCGACACTGAATGAGGTTGAACCAGTGGTTTTTATAAAATGTAAAGAGGATAATTCGATTATTTATGTAACGATTAAGAATATTTATGTTACCAATTTTAATATAGAACCTCAATCTTTCATCTTGGGAGAAGAACCCGTTCAAAAAAAAAGAAAAATACAAAACAACGAAGAAACTTATATGACAACCCTCTTAAATTCCATGAGGAGTAAGGGCACTTACTTTGAACTTTTCGGAGTAGATTTAAATGTAAAGGAGATTAAAAATGGTGAAATGTTTGAAAAGAAAACACATGTAAATTATTATGATTCATACAATCCTAATCAATCCTTAGAAGATAATTGGAAAGAGTACGTTATAGAAAATAATTCAGAAGAAGCTGATGTATCAATGATTAAACTTAATTGGAGTGATCCTAGGATAAAAATTTCTGCTACAAATCATAAATTAGATTCATATGAACAGGAATGTATCTCCATTACTATTAATATTTCCAATGTGGGTTCTAATATAGAGGATAATATAATTACCAATTCCTATCTCTCAAATCTTGATAATATTGGAATACCAAGGGATTTGGGGGAGGAGGGTTTTTATCCGCTACATTCATTTAATTTTTCCTTTGAAAAATTTACCGGTGTTGAAAAGGAGAGTACACCTCATCACAAAAGATATCAATTGTTATTAAAAGAAAATCTGTTGAATGAAAAAAAGGAGAAAAGTATCAAAACTATCAAACATAGAAATATTCCATTAAATCTCCACTTATGGATTGGAGATGATGGAGAAATAATTAGAGATACAAGATCGATAAATTTTTCTTCCTTGGTGAACAATTCTGAAATATATTTGGATTCATCTCTACCTACAGATGTTCTTGACCCTAAAATGGGTTTGCTTCCTCCTAGATACATAATAATTCCAAGTGTTTTTGAAATCATGGACATGGATATCTGTAAAATAGAAAAAGATATCCAAACAATGGAGGCAAAACAATTGAAAGAATCTAGTCATAGTTTCGATTCTCAACTAGAAACCAAAAAGAATTTTCTTTTCAATCTTACTCAACAAAGAAATGCAAATAATGATTCTAATTTTTTCAAACCGATGAAATTTCCTATTGGTAAGGATAAAAAGAAACTATGTTATTCTAATGTGGAATTTATTCGTCTTCCGGTAAGAAATAATCAAAATCTCACAATTTTCTTAGTAATTCCTTTATACCGGAGAGAAAATAAGACCAATACCGGACTTTATATAATTGGAGTAAATATTATTTCTCTAATAACAAAACTGAGGAGTCCTGGAATTCATTATAAAATTAATAACAGCACCGGTAGTACTCATTTCGGAGGTGAAGATAATGATGAATTCTGTATTGTTGTACCTAATTATATGAAAAAACATCTATATGATATAATTGAAAATTTTTCAGTAACGGGTGTATATTTAGAAAAAAATTATGAAAAAATTAACATAGATTTTGAAATTAATTTTATAAATAAAATACGACTACTTTCAGGTGAAAGAGTTATTATGCTCTGCAAATTTTCAAAGATTCAAAAAAATTTTACTCACCAAATCTATGCAGAGATGATAAGTAATCTCAATGATATAAAATGGGTACCGCAATACATTTGTAAGAAAATAAATTTTGAAATAAATTCAAAACTGGCTAAGGAAATTCTCAGTGCAAAGAAAAATATAGAAAAACGTATAAGAATTATTATTAAGAATACAAATTTGTTGAATAAAAAAAATAGTATAAGAAAAGAAAAGAAAGATAAATCTATGCCCACCAGTCAATAACAAGATGATGTATCCAAATCATTTATTTAGTTAAATAGGATTTTTTTATATTTTTTACCGAAAGGTAAGATAGAATGTAAACAATTAAATATAATTCTTTATTGTTATTTAGTTTATATATTGAATTTAAAAGTAATAAATATATATATATTTTCATATATTTTCTTTATACCATTAGCGGGCAAGTGGCTATATAAGGTTATTATCAATAAAGTTGGTTTTTGAATATTTGTTATTTTACATTTTACTCTAGAAAATTAATATTTCTCATCCTTTAGCTGGCAAGTGGCTATAATTTTTATTTTACATCTTACTGTAGATCACTACTGCATAGTAGATTTTTTGGAATTATAAATGCCTTCTATCTCTTGGATGGCCGACTAAATTTGCTAGAGTAAAGAGAGAGAGAGCAGGTCCGACGAATAGAACACGTCGAAAGTCTGCTACAGATGCAAGGGACCTCTGAATATCGTTGGGTTTAATAAGAAAGATGATGAGGAAGAAGGGGGTCTACGTCGTTGCTTTGCCAAGAGTGATACTACCTACAATGACAAAGAAACATTTTCCAAACTTCAAGCTCAATCCAAGCACCAGCAACAACAACAACAACTACTTTTTGTCCAATCGGTGGAGCCTTTCTGGACTATAATGCAGCAGCCAATATTGCTTAAAAATAGTCCGAGGAATTAAGGTGTTTTAGTTGAAATATTATTGTAAAACAAAAAACAATCCAACACTAACTATCACTACTCTATGCATTTATGACAAAGGTGGAGTTGTATGACCATATGATCCTATTAAAAAATTTGATACATTTAAATATTTTATTGTTAATGTAAAAAAGTATATAAAATGTCTTCCACTCCTGTTAACCTTGATTTACTAACAAAAACAATTAATAATAATATAACAGCAATATTTATGGACGCTATTGAAAAAATATATAAATATCTAAATGAAAATGATGTAATGTATATATATAAATGGGTTATTGTAAAATTAAATGGAGTTATTAATATAAAGAATATATTTAATATCATAAATACTCTAAAAAATGAAAATTTTAAAGAAAAATTATATCTACCTTTAAATGATGATGAAACTGAGTATGAGGACACATACGAAATATTTAAAGAGGGTTACTTAACAATAGAATGTGTTAAATCTTCAATGTCCCTTGAGTATCATATTTTAGAAAGATTTTATACTTCTTCATCCTTAAATATTGATTACTTAAATGATTATCTAAATGATTACCAGGATTATGTAAAAAGTATAATTAAAGTACAAAAATTAGATACTTATTCTAGTTTATTTGAATCCATTTACCTTCCTATAAAAACATCACTCATTTTAAAATCACGAGAACAACTTATTACAACTACAGACGGGTTAAATATATCAATTACAGATGAAAAAGATTTTATTAGTTCGTTTAATAATTTCATTTCTTATGATACAGTTCATCAATTTGAAAATATTCTTCATTCAATATCAAAAACTATAAAAATGCTTGATAGTAAAGGAATAAGAAAAAATAAAGTCATAGAAACAAATATAGCAACTTGTCTCTTTATAACACTACAGAAAATTATTACTCTTTCCGAAAGACATAGTTTATTTGTATTTCTTGTTCAGTTAAGACGTCAAGCAATATAATTTTTTGGAAAAATGAAATCACTAGTAAGAATTGGTTCTGCTCCTAGAGGATTTTTTTAGTTGAATAATTTTATTGTAAAGAAAGAAACAAACATCACAAGACAAAGGTGTGGTGGTGCGATTAGAAAACAATTTCAATCTTTGTTAACCTATCTGATTTGAGGCAACTAAAATTATGTATAAATATAATTTTTCTCACTAGTATTTGGTGCCATAAATCAGCAGGCAAGTGGCTATATAAGGTTATTATCAATAAAGTTAGTTTCTGAATATTTTTTATTTTACATCTTACTATGGAAAATTAATATTTCCCATCCTTTAGCTGGGAAGTAGCTATATTAGGTTATTATCAATAAACTTGGTTTTACATCTTATTGTAGATCACTACTATATAGCAGACTTTTTATGCCTTTAGCGGGCGACTTTTTGGATCATAAATATTGTTCAAAAACTCTTTCTAGCGGCGGTAAAACAAAAAACAATCCAACACTACTACTCCGTGCATTTATGACAAAGGTGTAGTATGACCATATGGTCGTATATAACACTGAGGCTAACCTATCTGGTTAGCTTCCCGCTAAAAGGTTATATGTAAAAATATTTTTATTCCAATAAAAAAATATATTCATAATGTTTATATTTTTATTTAAAATAGCAATATTATTCCTATTAATTACACCCTTTTTTTTTGAAATATTAAATACAGATAAGAATTTCATCCGAGTAGATGAAAAATATTTGAATTATATAAAAGAATTATCTTCATCTCTAAAGAAAAAGCTGAAAATAACATCAGCTGAATTTGAAGATTTTGCTAGAAAAATGAATAGGAAATATGAAAAAAATAATGCATATGTAAATGAAATACAGAAAAGTTATGAAAAATTTATGAATATGAAACAATTATCAGATAAATATTATTATATATTGAAATTAGCAACTTTTAAATCTCTTCAGAAAATTAATTATTTCTATCTGAAATACCATTTATGTGCTGATCATTGTTTTAATATCTATAATATTTTTATAACAAAATATTCTGATAATCTCAATAAATGATCTATAACTAATCAAATAAAGTATTTAAAAGACTAAATTCTTTAATGTTGTACTTAATTTTTAAATTATTACTTATTAATTTATCATCAATCACTGTTAAAATATTTGAACTTATGTTGTTTGTAAGACTCTCTTGAATTCTTTCAGCTCTGGGCATACAAAAAAAACTTTTATGGTTATTATCCCATCTTACCCATAAGTTTTTTGATTTGGATTTACAAAATCTTAAAGCCCTATTATAATCTTCTATTGTATTATCATAGGGAATCATATTATGCATAGACAACCAAGAGTCGTAATCAGTTGCATCTAATCTTGTTTCCCATTTACAAGCTGGACCGGTTAATTTTTCAGGATATATACATAAACAAATAGCAACTTCAAGGCTGGCATTGTCAGTGGAAGTGTAGCGAATTAATTCAATTCCGGCATTCATTTCCTCATTACATAAAAAATCTTTTATTTCTCCTTTTTGGAAACGTAGTTTTTCATTATATCTTGATCTGTATTTTTCATCGTTTTTCTTTTTAAATTGGATTTTATTGTCATCAATATTGTTTATGCTCTGACCTAATATCATTTGCTTAATTTCACCAAAAGATGTTGTATCTTTTTCTATTTTATGACTTTTTTTAGAAAGAAAAGAGATTTTATCTTCTCTTTTCCTTAACTCCTTATAAAAATTGGCCCTTTTTTTAATAAAGACATTAGGAAACTCAGAAATAAGTTCTGCTTGTTCTTTTGTTAGTAAGGAGAAAGTATAATTCTTAATATAAGTTAAATCTTCTGTAGCCTGTTGAATATATTCAATATCTTCATCTTCTACTTTCCCTTCTTGACAAGTACCTTCCTTGCATATATAATGGGTTGGCTCTGTCATGTTATAAACACAAGAAATCTCACAATCCCCGTCGGAATTACAAGGAATAATATTTCTTCTACAATTAAACCATGTTGCTGAAAGACCCATGATTAATTAGATTATTATAAATAAAAATGTTTTTATTATTATTTTAAAAACAATAGGATAATAAATGAAAAAGAAAAACATTATTAAAAGGTTTATTTTTATCTTAATAAAAATATAAATATTACATTGTTTTATAAGCCACTTTCCTGCTAAAGGGTTAATATTTTTTTATAATTTTAATAGATATATTGTATTTATCAAGATTACATGCAAAGTCTTCAATAGCTGGCAGATATGTTTCCTCCCAGCATCCACCAGCTTTTCCACATCCAATATTATATGGAAATAAAATGGTTTGAATATTCAGACTCTTATTTTTAATTCTGTTTTCTATTTCATTTAGACCCATTTTAAACCACAATATACGATTAATCGAATTATCTTTTAATATTCCGTTCTTTAAATGAGAATCTATATTAGTTTTTATTATATTTTTTGCTAAAATATTTCTTGATATTTCTTTTCCCATATAAAATTGACCTACTATATTTATAACTGTTGGACCCATTCCTCTACAAATTTCTATTTCACCTGGTTTGGGTCTATGAGAAAATATAGCTCGATTATAATCACTGATCCTTTTACGACGAGAATAACTGTTAGAATAAGGATATACTGTAGCTAATATCTCGGATAATCCATGTGGTTTAACAGCAATACAATTTATTATTTGGACAATTGCTATATTAGATGTGTTATATTTTTGATTTAATAAATCATCCTTTATAACCAATATATTCATATCAGTTGGGTTTCTAAAGAGATATAATATTTATATATATATGCAGACATTAGAAAAATTTATTTTTTATTAAATATAAAAATCTATATTTAATTCATGTTGATATAAAAAAAAAGGAATGGGAAGGGAACGGAAGACACATATATATATAAATCACACCCCCTCTCATACTCAATCGCCTCTTAGCTTCTGACTAGTGTACAGGGGTAAAAAACACCGGATAATATGAATAACGAAATCTACAATTTTTTCTCTCTTCTAATTGACAATTTAGAAGAGATTAGATTTAATCAGAGTAAAATACTTGAAAAAATATGCAATTCAAATAAAAAGAAAAATCTACTAATATTTGGTATACCGGAAGCTGATAATGGAGTAAGCGATAGTGAGAAATTGAAAACAATTTGGAATGTAATGGAAATAAATGAAGATATAATATCATTTAGAAGAATAGGAGTCAAGCGACCACGTCCTATTCTACTAACTTTAGAAAATGAGGCAGTTAGAAACAAAGTATATCATAAATCTAAGATATTGAAGAATACAGTTTTTTCAAAGTGCACCTTCCAAAAGGATATTAATATTAAAAAAGAGAAAGAATGGAGACGATTAAATAAAGTTTATAAAGAAGCTAAAGAGAAAGATAATGGTGTTTATTTTGATAAAAAAAGGCGTAAAATATTTCGTAATGGTAGGGTAATAGATCGTTTTAATTATATATGAAAGATTTGTTTTTATATATTCAATATATATCTTTCATAAGCTTCTAACAATATTTGACTAATGACATCTCTGTAATTTTCTATATTTACTATATAATTAAGAATAAAAGATATTGAATGTTCAACATAAATTAAGGGTATATTTTTCAAATTTGTATTATGTTTAGAAAAAATCTCTTTAATAGCAATATAAATTATATTATTTAATTTATCTTTAGTTTTTTGACGAAAGATTTCCTTTTCATTATTTTTAGAATCAATTAGAGTGTTAAAATTAATTAGGGTTTCATTTACTTCATTAACACAGGAAACAAATAAGTAATATTCATTTATGAAATCATTGTTATTGTATTTTAATGTTTCTATTCCAAAATTATTCTTAATATAAGAAATTAGATGATTCATAAACTTTTCATAATCCTCATCTATTTCCCAAGTATCTTTAAACCTATTCATTGTTTATTTAAAAACAATAACAATATATATTTTTATTATTAAATGAATAACATTATATAAAAATGTATAAATAAACCTTTAACTCAGTGTGTTATATACGACCATATGGTCATACGACTACATTTTTGTCATAAATGCATGGAGTAGTGTTAGTGTTGGGTTGTTACAATAATATTTCAACCAAAACACCTCTTTCATTTGAACAAATTTAGTGTTAGGAGAGGCAAAATGTTCCCCCCTGAACCGTGAACTCCGAGTGTCGGTCTTTCAATTCGTTTAACTGGTCCACGGAGTACGTTCTTCCGACGCCCGTTGATGAGAGTCTGAAGTGCATAGACGATGGTGGGCGCTGTTACTGCAGCCTCGATCTTGGATAGGTAAAAGCGAATGGCGCGAGATTCAACTCCAAGTTTTAAAGGAAAAATGTCTTTTAGTCCGAAGACCGGAAGAAGGATAGCAGATACTTTCGAACCATTTACTCCACGTCCCATCCATCGCCAAGCTGGGTTTCGTTCTCTTCCTCGCTTCGCACCCTTGGGTGAAGAGTTGGACAAACACGTTCATCTTGGTAAAGTCTGGTCATTCGACCAGACCATCAAGTTCTCTTTGGAGTAGATCTTCTATCATCGCACTGCACAGCTGACGGCCATCCGAGAGATGGGGTGACATTCTTCGAGTCCAACAGTATTTTGCCAAGGGAACATTTAATATTCTTATAGTATCTTTTGGTCTTGGAGGACCTCATGGCCTAGCCTAATGCGAAATATTAATTGTCTATAGTAAGATGTAAAAATAAAAAATATTCAAGAACTAATTTTATTGATAATAACCTTATATAGCCACTTGCCTGCTAAAGGGTTAAAATAAGGGAAAGTATAAAAAACTATGACAGCCCTTGGTCTTCCATTTTTAATATAACTCAATAAAAAACACGAGATTATAGTGGAGGGGGATATCTAGCCATAACCTTTTTGACTAGGATCGAGGAATTATCTGTAAAAAGTTTTTTTTTCAACCAATGTTTTTTTTTTCATTCTAACAGTAATTAGAAACAACAGAAAATAATGGAGAGTTTTAAATCTTTGGTTAATGAAGTGAATAATGTGAAAACTCTGAAAAAGTATATCTATCCGGCTATATTGTCCCAAATGAAGTTTAATCGTTACACTCCACCCTCGGAGAAGTCAGAGTGGGACTACAACGAACTAAAGAATTTCAAGATTGATTTAGAAAATATTGATCGCTTATACTTTATAGATTTGACAGATTGTGTCGATACCTTCCACCTCCTAGTCAGAATGAAACTCAAGAAGAAAAAAAGAGAAGTTTTCGTAGAATTATTTGCATTCTTTGACCACTACATTGAATTTGCTGGAGGTGGGATCTTTGTCACTTTCAACGCAAATATCTTCTTCCAAACAATCTTGAGGAAGGATTATAATAGAGATAAGATATACCAATCTTTACTCAGTGATGGGTACTATGTAGATGAATATTTAAACTATAATTTTCCTCAACGCTTCTTTATCAATAATCCTGGCACACTACAATTCCAATGTTTTTTGGCCATAAGTGATAATAGGGACAAACTTCAGCCCCATCTGAAACTCCTGCCAAAGATCTTACAAGAAAGAATAAACGAAATTATTAAAATAAGGGAAATTATGAAAGACTATGACAGTCCTTGGTCTTCCATCTAAATACAACAACATATTTTTTTTTACATTTCAGAGACTCTGAAAAATCTTAGGAATGATATATCATACTTCTGACTTTTTTTTAATGACTGGCCATCTACTAATTTTTTTTTTTTAGTTTTGTAAATTCAGAAAAATTTATTAGAGTGACACAACATATTTTTTTTTACATTTCAGAGACTCTGAAAAATCTTAGGAATGATATATCATACTTCTGACTTTTTTTTAATGACTGGCCATCTACTAATTTTTTTTTTTTAGTTTTGTAAATTCAGAAAAATTTATTAGAGTGACACAACATATTTTTTTTACATTTCAGAGACTCTGAAAAATCTTAGGAATGATATATTATACTTCCGACTTTTTTTTAATGACTGGCCATCTACTAATTTTTTTTTAGTTTTGTAAATTCAGAAAAATTTATTAGAGTGACACAACATATTTTTTTTTACATTTCAGAGACTCTGAAAAATCTTAGGAATGATATATCATACTTCCGACTTTTTTTTAATGACTGGCCATCTACTAATTTTTTTTTTAGTTTTGTAAATTCAGAAAAATTTATTAGAGTGACACAACATATTTTTTTTTTACATTTCAGAGACTCTGAAAAATCTTAGGAATGATATATCATACTTCCGACTTTTTTTTAATGACTGGCCATCTACTAATTTTTTTTTAGTTTTGTAAATTCAGAAAAATTTATTAGAGTGACACAACATATTTTTTTTTACATTTCAGAGACTCTGAAAAATCTTAGGAATGATATATCATACTTCCGACTTTTTTTTAATGACTGGCCATCTACTAATTTTTTTTTTAGTTTTGTAAATTCAGAAAAATTTATTAGAGTGACACAACATATTTTTTTTTACATTTCAGAGACTCTGAAAAATCTTAGGAATGATATATCATACTTCCGACTTTTTTTTAATGACTGGCCATCTACTAATTTTTTTTTTTAGTTTTGTAAATTCAGAAAAATTTATTAGAGTGACACAACATATTTTTTTTTACATTTCAGAGACTCTGAAAAATCTTAGGAATGATATATCATACTTCCGACTTTTTTTTAATGACTGGCCATCTACTAATTTTTTTTTTAGTTTTGTAAATTCAGAAAAATTTATTAGAGTGACACAACATATTTTTTTTTACATTTCAGAGACTCTGAAAAATCTTAGGAATGATATATCATACTTCTGACTTTTTTTTAATGACTGGCATAATGTATCAGAAAAAAGTTTTTAGTCTGTTTTCTTAAATATCATTTCTCCATTTTAGAATAAAAAAAATACAAATTGAAGATTTTTCTTTGAATCCTAAAGTTCCAAAAGAAAAGTATGTTTGGTTTATATGATTTATAATCAAGTATAGGTTATTACTTAAAATATTTTTATTCAAAAAAGATTTTTCTGGATCTGGGAAGTCTGCTGTATCATTCCTATTCATATTTCTCTCATTCCTGACCCATAGAATTAAAAAAAATACAAATTGAAGATTTTTCTTTGAATCCTAAAGTTCCCAAAGAAAAAATATTTTTATTCAAAAAAGATTTTCTGGATCTGGGAAGTCTAGATTGAAGATTTTTTTTACTATGTTTGGTTTATATGATTTATAATCAAGTATAGGTTATTACTGAAAATATTTTTATTCAAAAAAGATTTTTCTGGATCTGAGAAGTCTGGTGTATCATTCCTATTCATATTTCTCTCATTCCTTACCCATCTGTCTAGTTAATCTAAAGGAGATTAATATATTTTTGTAAAATAATGTATCAGAAAATAGTTTTAATCTGATTTTCTTAAATATTATTTCTTCATTTTAGAATTAAAAAAAAAAACAAATTAAAGATTTCATTTTAGAATAAAAAAAATACAAATTAAAGATTTTTCTTTGAATCCTAAAGTTCCAAAAGAAAACTATGTTTGGTTTATATGATTTATAATCAAGTATAGGTTATTACTTAAAATATTTTTATTCAGAAAAGTTTTTTCTTGATCTGAGAAGTCTGGTGTATCATTCGTATTCATATTTCTCTCATTCCTTACCCATCTGTCTAATTTAGTAATTTGTTGTCTACTAAAGGGTTAAAGGGTAATAATTCATATTTTCGAGAGATTAATATATTTTTATAAAATAATATGTCAGAAAATAGTTTTAGTTTGATTTTCTTAAATATAATTTCTCCATTTCAGAATAAAAAAGAAATACAAATTGAAGATTTTTCTTTGAATCCTAAAGTTACAAAAGAAAACTGTGTTTGGTTTATATGATTTATAATTAAGTGTAGGTTATTACTGAAAATATTTTTATTCAAAAAAGATTTTTACTAAAAACTATCCTCTCGTCCACAATCCAACACTAACTACCACTACTCCGTGCATTTATGACAAAGGTGTAGTCGTATGACCAGATGGTCGTATATAACACTGAGGCGAAAAGACAATTCCAACCTTGCTGACCTATCTGGTTGGCAGTTGGCTCCCCCCCCAAATGTTAAGCCTTAACAAGCCACCAGCCACCAAGCATGATGTCCTGAGTGTCAGACTACCAACAGACACGACGGGGCGCTCAAGAGGGAAGCCGAGGGGTATGAAGATGGCTGCTTTACAGAAAATGTCAAAGGAAAGGCAGATAAATGAAATTGTTCTCAGAAATGGCAATACAATAGAAAGGAGTGTATTTGACAGACAGTTAACAAAAATGAGTGTACCTGTTAGCAGAAACTTAACAAGATTCACCAATGGTGGTCATGAAACAGAATTACTGGGAGAGGGTGATTGTGAGTGGTTTCCCACTTTAGAAGGTGTTGAATATATAGTTTTGGATGATAATGCACTCATTAGCAGTGCTTCCCCTGATGCAAAGAAAGACATTGACGAAAAACCTGATATATGTGGTACTGAGAGCGGAACAACCATAAATAAGGTTAAATTCAAGTTATTTTGCAAGCCAGAATTAAATACTCATTGGAGTAATTTGCAAGGACACAGGACTGAAATGGGTGGTACAAGTGTAGATGGAAGCTCAGAACAGATTACAGAGAATTCTCTGGCAGTGGTATGTACAAACCACCCCCCACCCATTAAGGATATTTTTAGAGATATCAACATCAAAGAGAAACCTCTGGAAGATGTCAACAAGGACATGTCATTTGATAACTTTAGTAAAGACCGTTGTATTAGCAAAATTTCAGATAAGGATAAAAACTTCTCTAATGGTATGCCAATACAAAAAAAAGATACTGGCAGTGATAATTGTAATGATGGTTCTGGTAAAGAACCGTTTGCCAAGCTGATAAAAGAAGAAAATATTGCAGAAGATGAGATGAACTGTGATAGCTCAGAACAGATTACAGAGAATTCAGGGTCCTCTAGTCTGGGAAGTTTTACTTGTAAGTATTGTAATGTGCATTGCCCCAGTGATCAAGCTCTTGCCGAACATTTTGAAAACCACCAAAAGGAAGGTCTCATCATCTGTTACTTTTGTCAGAAAAGCTTTGGTGACAAAAGTAACATGAAGAGACACATGAGAGTGCATACCGGTGAAAAACCATACCAGTGTAAAGTGTGTGGAAAGAGGTTCAGCTTATCTGGAAGTTTCAAGAGGCATCGGGACATTCACGAAGACCGAAGGACAGAACCTTGCAATGTGTGTGGCAAAAGCTTTGGTGACAAAAGTAACATGAAGAGACACATGAGAGTGCATACCGGTGAAAAACCATACCAGTGTAAAGTGTGTGGGAATAGGTTCAGCTTATCCGGAAATTTAAAGAAGCATCGGGACATTCACGAAGACCGAAGGACAGAACCTTGCAATGTGTGTGGCAAAACCTTCCGTAGAAAAGAGCATCTAAAGTACCACATGAGGACTCACACTGGTGAAAAACCATATACCTGTGGAGAATGTGGCACATCATTCACTACCAGATACTCCTTGCAGATTCACATGAACATCCATTTGGGTAAAAAGCCATACAAGTGCTCCTACTGCAGTAAGGCATTCTCAGATAAGTCAACAATGAGAAAGCATGTTAGGGTACATACAGGTGAAAAGCCATTCCGATGTCAGGAGTGTCAGAGGTGCTTTGCTGAGTCTGGGACCCTGACAACTCACATGGCCACACATCGCAGTGAAAGGCCCTATAAATGTGATAAGTGTGACCTATGCTTCAAGACCATGGGTGGGCTCAGGAGCCATGAGAAGGTACACACAAGGGAAAAGCAGTTTGCTTGTAAATACTGTGGCATGAAGTTCCTGAAGAAATACAACATGATAACACATGAACGCATTCACACAGGAGAAAAACCACACGCATGTTCTCATTGTGATCGCACTTTTCGAAGCCGGTCACGTCTTGCACAGCACGTTGTGGTGCATGACGGAAATGATAAGCGGCGCTTTGGTTGTGATCATTGTAACAGTAGATTTTACAGGAAGACTCACTTGCGACGCCATATTGATATGCACCTGGGAATAAAGAACTTTGAATGTAATATGTGCTCTAAGAAATTTTGTACCAGGAGAACTTTGAAAAGCCACCTGAAAACATTCCACAGCCATGGAGCTAGGCGGTTCCCCTGCAACTGGTGTGGGCGTGTGTTCAAGCGTAAGGTGTATGTGAGCACCCACTTATGCAACAGAGCAACCACCAAGGTTATTATCAATAAAGTTGGTTTTTTAATATTTTTTATTTTACATCTTACTATAGACAATTAATATTTCGCATCCTTTAGCTGGCAAGTGGCTATATTAGGTTATTATCAATAAAGTTGGTTTGTACTATATAGTAGACTTTTTTGGTGATTAGCAATCCTTTAGCGGGCGATTTTTTGGATCATAAATGCTTTTTAAACCTACTGAGGAAAAAAATGAGACAGACCTTTCCTTCAGTCAGGCTAGGCTAGGCCATTAGGTCAAACGATACTATAAGAATATTAAATGTTCCCTGGGCAAAATACTGTTGGACTCGGAGAATGTCACCCCTCTCTCCGAAAAGAAATGTCTGGCTATCTCTCGGATGACCAAAAAAACAATTCAACACTAACTACCACTACTCCGTCCATTTATGACACTATGGTTGTATATAACACTGAGGCGAAAAGGCCCTAGAAGTAAATTATTATAAGACATTTATATTTTTAAAATAAATAATGAAATGGCTTTCCCTTTTGAATCAGATTGGACTATATTAATTTTAGAATGCTACAATTAATTATAAACGTAAAGATTCTATAAAAGAAAAATCACCATCTACTAGTAATCCTTTACTGGGCAACCAACCGCCAACCAGATAGGGTTGAAATTTCTTTTCGTTTTCAGATTTATAAGGGTGTTTCAGCAAACACTCACCCAAGAGGGGGTGTGACTATGGATCCAAATAATTTTTAATATTCTAAAGGTTTTCTTTGTAACATAATTATCTAAAGAGATAATTTTTTAGGTTGATTGTCGGGCCACATCTTTTGGAGAGGAGCCAAATGGAATCTCGAAGGAAGATATAAAAGAAGAAAAGATCTCCAAAGAAGAAGAGAATGTTACTTTTGTGAATGAGATCTCCAAGGAAGATATAAAAGAAGAAGAGAATGCTGCTTTGGTAGATATAAAAGAAGAACCTCTGGAATAGTATAAGGTTATTATCAATAAAGTTGGTTTTTGAATATTTTTTATTTTACATCTTATTATAGATAATTAATATTTCGCATCTTTTAGCTGGCAAGGTTATTATCAATAAAGTTGGTTTTACAGCACCAGTAGTTAAAGTAACAAGAACAACAACAACAACTACTACTTTTCGTCCAATCGGTGGAGCCTTTCCTGTAATGCGGCAGCCAATATTGTTCAAAAATTCTTTCTAGCGGTGGCACCACCACTCTAGTCCGAGGAGTTAAGGTTTAAATGAAAGAGGTGTTTTGGTTGAAATATTATTGTAAAACGAAAAACAATCCAACACTAACTATCACTACTCCGTGCATTTATGACAAAGGTGTAGTCGCATGACCATAACACTGAGGCGAAAAGGCAGTTGCTGTTATAAAAAATATGTAGATAAAATGAAAAGAGTTATAAATTGTTTTTTAATCCTTACTTTGCTCTGCTCTTCTATAATATGGAAATATTAAAAGAATGTTTCTCGTCTCATTCATGTAATTGTGTGGTTTCAAAATTAGGCAATATTAAATCAAAAAATTACGAGATAGAGTATCTAAATTTAATTAATAGATGTTGTCCTTTTCCTAAGGAAAAAATTCCTTACTCTACAGAAACTCTATTTAAAAATCGCCATAGAGAATTAAAAAGTTTCACTAATATAAATTTAGCTAACCTCTATTTAAATCGCGATAATGTTCTTTCATCTTTATGTATGAATTTAATTGCTAAATCCCTCTATTCAGTATACAGATATGACACTCATATTAGTTTTAAAACTATGGAAATAATAGTAAATATACTTTACATAATTGGATATTATAATGTTACAGATATTCTTAATCAATCTGAAGAAACCATTTCATTCAAAAATTATATATCTGTTGACAAATATATAGAAATTAATAAAAAATATCCTTCGCCTTCACCAATAAATTTCCAAAGGGACTGGGTTCTATTACACAATGACAAAACTCTTGATTCTTGGTATAGGAGAATCCCTATACCTAAAATTGGCCAGTTTGTCTACGGTGCTGAAGATGGGGGATTAATTTCAGGTCCTCCTATCGAATATGAAGGCAAATTATGTATCCATTTGGCGTGTCTAGTTGAAAATTATTTCCATGAGAGAAGTAAATTAAAAAAAGATTGGATAAAATCTGAGTTTTACTTTCCAGGGAAGAGAGATCCTCTTGAGTTTTCTGTGAATATTAGGTCATGGAAAATAAAAATTTCCAATTCAATTTTGAGTATCAAGAATGACTTAAAAATACAATATAATATCATCAATGAAAAAATAGAAAGATTTGAAATGGAAGCAGCTAATTTACTCAGTGAAGAAACAAGAGACTATTTACCTCCCTGGATATTTATTATTCAAAATAAAATCCAGTTAGAATGTTACAATATAAAAAACATTTACCTTTATGATAGTTATATTTTAAATTATTTTTTCCCAGTGACGACTTTAGATTTGGAAGCTTATATTAATGACTTTTATCAAAAAGGGGATAAAAATCCAAATGATATGGATTTTGTTTCTAGATATTATTTATTGAATAAAGATAATCAAGATATATTAGATGATAGAGATAGAAGTCATTTTTACACTGATAATTTCAATGAAGATTATAAAAAAATGATAAAGTTATTTAAAGAGAGAATTTTTGAAGATAAAGAAGGAAATGTATCCTATATGCAAAAATCATTAAAAATTTTAACGGGAACTTCTCCCTTTTTTTATCTTTTACCAATAGGCATTCATATTAATTCTCTAGATTATAATTTAGTAGCAATAAGCTTCCAGTATGTATTAGCAAAACTGAATAATCTAGTAAATAATTATGAAGACATAGATATGGATATTTTAAAGAAAGTGTATAGATTTACATTATTTTCTTTGCGTCATTTAGTGAAGACGGCTATCACAATCCTTAATAAGACAGATTGCGATGTGGTTTCTGTAACAGGTAGATATCATGCAGATTATGCAGTTTTTCTAATAAATCATGCTAGCCTCTCTCTTAAAGAATTCCGAGATTTGGTTATCATAGCTAAAAGGTATATTTTGGATATATGTGAAAATACTTTAGATTCTTCATTTCTTGTGAGAAAAATAGAAAACCCAACTAAACTATATGATGATGATAATTCTTTAGATAGTTTAACTCAATGTAATTTTTATAATTGGCATGAAAATTGGTCCATAGATTCATATACAATCCTTGCAGACCCAATGATAATGAAAAAAGAAACGAAAACCTTATGGAATTTCATTGACTATTATCCTCCACGAGAGTTTATTAATAATATTTTCAATGATAAAGAAGGATTAAAATGTTTAAAAGAACCATCCCCATCTACAATTGATAATAAATTTAAGATTAAAGAAAACGGTGATATATTTTACCAACTTCTCCCTGATTTTAAAAGTGATGATCCTTTGAGAGAAGTAAAAACGAGTATTAATAGTCTTTTAAATAAAGATACAATTAATGGGAATAAAATAACATTCATTATTGAAGGTTTCAATTTGATTAGATATGACAGACTAAATATTAAATATAGTAAAATAAAAGACTTAATACTAAAAAAAAAAACAGATAATACCTCATCTATATCAAATTATCTTAGAACATATTTTAGCAGAGATGAAAAACAAGAACGGTCAGAAGAAGAGTTTGATTTGAATCTTTCTATGGAATGGGACAATTCTGAATTTGAAATTATATCAAATATCAAACCATTATTAAAAAATTTTTTAAATTTTATTAAAACTTATTATAAAGAATATTATAAGAGAATTAATTATATGTATTGTTTATTTTATAAGAAAAATTTATCAACTGATGAAATTCTATTCTTTAAATTTCTAAAAAAGGCAAATTCAAAAGTATATAGAAAAAGCTTTAATTTGTTAATTCAGTTTTTTTATAATCAAGCTATCGAAAATCCAACTTATTATTCGAGTTATTACCGTCATTTAATTCCTATCACTGACTTACTAATAGTTTCTAGAGAAATAAAACCAGATAATAAAAAATGGAGTGAAGAACTAATTAATGAAAAATATCCCGAAAGAAACCTAGAGATAAATGAAGAATATAGAGCTCTACAAAATTTCATCAAAAAAGAAATAAAAAATCTAAAAGAAATAACTGAAACAAAAGTAGACGAACCAATTTATTTTTCTTTCATAAATGAAGATTTAAAATATATAGAGAAGAAATATTCAAATGTAATATATGATTTTTTTTCTTTTATTTATTATAATTATGTTTTCATTTTTAAAAAAGTTGTGCAACATTTAACTACATTTCGAAATACAGAAAGTGCCTCAAAAGATGGATTTACAGAGCTTAGTAAATATTTACAATATTTAAAGAAAGAGAATTTTCAATTATATGAAATAATAATATCATTTTTAAGACAGTTTTTTTATTATCTAGCAATTAATTACCTATATGTATATATCGAAAGATACAGAGTACTATTATCAGAGGACGAATTATTATCATTCTCAGAAAAATATCCCCCAAATTTCAATAAGAATGTGGATGAAAACATACTTAAAATAAACTTATTAAAAAGCATCTCGGTAATAAAAAATGAAATAAGAATATGGGACGAAGTAGAAACTAATTATCAGAGAAGAAAAGACAAAAAAGAAATTTCAGTAATTATAGAAGAATTGCAAAGAGATGAAATAAGAGAAGAAATTGAAAGAAATATTCAAAGAATAGTAGATGAAGATAATAGTTATTCATCTGATGAAACCATTAAAGATTATTCCTATTCATCAGATGATACAATCACCGGGGCAGAAGAAAGACAGGAAACAACAACAATTATCGATAATATATTAAGTTCCAAAGGAGAAAAAAGAAAAAATAAGAAATCTTATGATAAAAGAAAAAAACCCAAAACTTTTGAAGAAACTCAATCTTCCCTAACTCTGTTAAACGAAATTCTAATAAGTGGAGAAGCCTCCACCCAGGACTTAGAATCTATAAATGAAGAGATCGGAGAACCCATCTCGGGGCAACAAATTCCTTCTCTAGATTCACAAACTCTACCAAGCCATAAAAATTTTGCAACTAGCTCAAATGACAAACTTCTTTTCACCCCAGAAGATGATCATCTTCCAGATAATAATAACATTCCAGAAGTTCCTCGTCCAGGCCCCAGTAATCAACAAAAAAAAAAAACTATAAGTAAAACTGAGAATATTTCTCAGCCCCCTAAAAAGGGAAAAACACAAAATGAAGGTTCAAAAAATATAAGAGTATCAGATGACGAAAATAAGATTGAAAGTGACACTAGTTCAAGTAACGACGACGATGACGACCACGATACTTCTCCTATTATAACGATAAACTCCACCCAGGGGTGGTGTTATTATTCCCAGTCACCTCCAATTGGTAAACCTAAGTTAGCTCAAAATAATGAAGACCCTTCTCCTAGCGAGTCTAGTAATATTAATTCTTCTGAGTTACAAAATAATGAAGACCCTTCTCCTAGCGAGTCTAGTAATATTAATCCTTCTGAGTTACAAAATAATGAAGACCCTTCTCCTAGCGAGTCTAGTAATATTAATCCTTCTGAGTTACAAAATAATGAAGACCCTTCTCCTAGCCAGCCTAATAATAGGTTAGCTCAAAATAATGAAGACCCTTCTTCTAGCGAGTCTATTAATATTAATCCTCCTGGCGAGCCTGAGTTAGCTCAAAATAATGAAGACCCTTCTCCTAGCCAGCCTAATAATCGGTTAGTTCAAAATAATGAAGATCCTCCTCCTAGCAAGCCTAACATTCATTCCCAAGACGAACATTCTCCTCCTAGAGAGTCTAACAATTATTCCCTCTTACCTCAACTTTCTTCTCCTCTCCCATCGCATCTCTATATTACTAACCAATACCAGCAACCTCCTCCTCCTCCTAACCAGTATTATACCTCCGACCTTTACCAGCCTCATCCTCAACTACCTCAGCTACGACCCTTACTTGACCCTCCTAACCAATATTATACCACCGACCATCATCCTCAACCACCTCCTCCTCCTCCTCCTCCTCAGCTACGACCCCCACTTCACCCTCCTAACCAGTATGATACTACTAACCAGTACCAACTACCTTCTCCACTTCATATTTCTAACCATCCTTCTCTTAACCAATACCAATCTCCTTCTCTACCAACTCCCACCTTACTGAATAATCAAAATTTTTCTATTAAAAGAAAGAAATCTATAAAGAAAACATCTAAGAAAAAAAAAACTTATGACAATTTATCATTACATCATATGGAAGTCGATTACCCGATAATCAGGGAAAACGAAATCGCTGGACCAGAAGAAAATTTTGTCAACGCGACGGTGTTTGAAATAAGTGATCCAGATTATATTCAATCGATGGTTGAGATGGAAGGTTCGGGAAATATCCCACTGGTCGAAACCAGTGGAATCAATCAACCCAGTGGCCTCATCGAGCAAGCGAGTGGGTTAGAGATTGCTGCCAGTGGCCTCATTCAACCGAACCTAATTGAGAATGAGTCAAGGGAGATTGCAAATGAGACGGTTGGAATTGAGAATGGGTCTATTCATGAAATCCCCGAACAGCAACACCCATCACAGTTGATTCCCGCTGAACAACCTGATATTCAGCTGATTGCTGTTGAAACTCAGGAGGAATTTATTCAAGTTCATGAAATTCAAGAGTCTATCCCTGAACAACCTGATATTCAGCTGATTGCTGTTGAAACTCAGGAGGAATTTATTCAAGTTCATGAAATTCAGGAGCAAGAGTCTATCCCTGAACAGCAACACCCATCACAGTTGATTCCCGCTGAACAACCTGATATTCAACTGATTGCTGTTGAAACTCAGGAGGAATTTATTCAAGTTCATGAAATTCAGGAGCAAGAGTCTATCCCTGAACAGCAACACCCATCACAGTTGATTCCCGCTGAACAACCTGATATTCAACTGATTGCTGTTGAAACTCAGGAGGAATTTATTCAAGTTCATGAAATTCAGGAGCAAGAGTCTATCCCTGAACAGCAACACCCATCACAGTTGATTCCCGCTGAACAACCTAGTATTCAACTGATTGCTGTTGAAACTCAGGAGGAATTTATTCAAGTTCATGAAATTCAGGAGCAAGAGTCTATCCCTGAACAGCAACACCCATCACAGTTGATTCCCGCTGAACAACCTGATATTCAACTGATTGCTGTTGAAACTCAGGAGGAATTTATTCAAGTTCATGAAATTCAGGAGCAAGAGTCTATCCCTGAACAGCAACACCCATCACCATTGATTCCCGCTGAACAACCTAGTATTCAAGTGATTGCTGTTGAAACTCAGGAGGAATTGGTTCAAGTTGTTCATGAAATTCAAGAACAAGAATCTATCCCCGAATTTGAGGAGCAACCTAATAATCTAGAAGATGAAAATGAGTCTATTCAACTCTTCTATGAAATTGAGGATCAGTCTAGTAATGATCAAGAGGATGAAACTGAGGAGCAACCTGTTCAACCACCTAATGACCTCATTCATTGGTCTAACACACTTGATATTCAATCAATGGTCGAAATCGCCACCCCCCCCCCTCCTCTATATCGTTCTTTAAATTCAGTTCCTCAAAATCAATCTTCTTCTCCCCCACCACAATATACTCGACAAGTAGAAATCTCATCCGATGAGCGGCCTCAAGAATTAACAGAAATCTATGAGCAACCTCCACCGTACAGTGAACGATTATCATTCAGTAACCGATCTCTTATTCCTCCTCCTTCATATCCTTCTCTTTCACGGCCTTCATCAGCAGAAAGAATAGGTCTAGTCCCTCTTCCAACTCCTTCTCCGCCGCCCCCTCTAGTTCCTCTTCCAACTCCTTCTCCGCTTCCTTTAGATCCTTTAATAGAAGAGGGTATTAGTCTAGATCTTCCACTTCGATTTTCTGAAAATTATTCACAACAATCTTCCCAATCACCATTTCGATTTTTATTTGAAAATTCTGCTCCTTTAAGATTTCCTTTTTCTTTTTCTCCCCAACCTCAAATTGAGTCAACTTCTCAAACACAATTTTCTTCTTCACAGCTTCCTCCACTTCCTTCTACTTCTACTCAACAGTCTCAAATTGGTTCACCCTCTCAAACTCAATCTATATTTCCTTCCTCTTCTTCTTTTCGGCCTGAAATTCAGTCAACTTCTCAAACACAATTTTCTTCTTCACAGCTTCCTCCACCTCAAACCCGAAATATGTTTCCCTCTTCTTCTACTCAACAGTCTCAAATTGGTTCACCTTCTCAAACTCAATCTATATTTCCTTCTTCTTTTTCTCCCCAACCTCAAATTGAGTCAACTTCTCAAACACAATTTTCTTCTTCACAGCTTTCTCCACCTCAAACCCGAAATATATTTCCTTCTTCTTCTACTCAACAGTCTCAAATTGGTTCACCCTCTCAAACTCAATCTATATTTCCTTCCTCTTCTTCTTTTCGGCCTGAAATTCAGTCAACTTCTCAAACACGATTTTCTTCTTCACAGCTTTCTCCACCTCAAACCCGAAATATATTTCCTTCTTCTTCTACTCAACAGTCTCAAATTGATTCACCCTCTCAAACTCAATCTATATTTCCTTCCTCTTCTTCTTTTCGGCCTGAAATTCAGTCAACTTCTCAAACACGATTTTCTTCTTCACAGCTTTCTCCACCTCAAACCCGAAATATATTTCCTTCTTCTTCTACTCAACAGTCTCAAATTGATTCACCCTCTCAAACTCAATCTATATTTCCTTCCTCTTCTTCTTTTCGGCCTGAAATTCAGTCAACTTCTCAAACACGATTTTCTTCTTCACAGCTTTCTCCACCTCAAACCCGAAATATATTTCCTTCTTCTTCTACTCAACAGTCTCAAATTGATTCACCCTCTCAAACTCAATCTATATTTCCTTCCTCTTCTTCTTTTCGGCCTGAAATTCAGTCAACTTCTCAAACACGATTTTCTTCTTCACAGCTTTCTCCACCTCAAACCCGAAATATATTTCCTTCTTCTTCTACTCAACAGTCTCAAATTGGTTCACCCTCTCAAACTCAATCTATATTTCCTTCCTCTTCTTCTTTTCGGCCTGAAATTCAGTCAACTTCTCAAACACGATTTTCTTCTTCACAGCTTTCTCCACCTCAAATTAATCCAACTTCTCATTCTCTGAATAGATCTATATCTCCTTCCCTCTCCTTTCCTCAATCTGAAATTTCTTCTTCACAATATCATCCTCAAATTGATCATCAGAATCTAAATCCTCAGAGCAGATCTATATCTCCTTCATTTTCTTCTTCTCCTCAACCTGAAAATTCTCAATCTCCTGCCCTTTTTTCTTCTCCTCAACCTGAAAATTCTTTTTCACAACGTCATCCTCAAAATGATTCAATTTCTAATCCTCAAAGTAGATCTATATCTCCTTCTTTTTCTTCTTCCGTTTCAACTCATCAAGCTCCACTTCCATCATCTCCTTCCTCTCCTTCTTCTTCTTCTTCTTCCAATCCTCCTCCATTGTCTAATCAAAATTCATACCGTTCTAATCCTCCACTATCTTCTAATCGAAATTCATATCACTCTTCTCAACATCCAAACCGTTCTAATCTTCCTCCATCTTCTAATCGAAATTTACATCGTTCTTCTCAACGTCCAAATCGTTTTAATCTTCCTCCACCTTCTAATCGAAATTTACATCGTTCTTCTCAACGTCCAAATCGTTTTAATCTTCCTCCACCTTCTAATCGTTCTTCTCAACGTCCAAACCGTTCTAATCTTCCTCCATCTTCTAATCGAAATTCACATCGTTCTTCTCAACCTCAGAATCATTTTAATCCCCCTTCTCCTCCATCATCACCATCTCTATCTTCAAATCATAATTCACGACGTCGTAATCATAATCGTTCCTCTCGACGTCGACATCGTTCTAATCCTCCTTCTCCTCCATCATCACCACCACCTCCATCTTCTAATCGAAATTTTCGACCTTCTTCTCAACATAGAAATGATGTTCTTATTAATCCTAATAATACACCCATAGTTGTTTTCCCTCCCTATCCTCCCTATCCTCCTTCTACTCCATATCCTCCTTATCCACCCTATCCTCCATATCCTCCTTCTTATCCATCTCAACCTCCACAATATCCCCCTCATTCTCAACCACCACCTCCTCAACAACCATCTTCACAAAACCCTACTTACCAACCACCATCCCAACCCCCTACTCATCAACCACCACCTCCTCAACAACCATCTTCACAAAACCCTACTTACCAATCACCATCCCAACCCCCTACTCATCACCCACCACCTCCTCAACAATCATCTTCACAAAACCCTACTTACCAACCACCATCCCAACCCCCTACTCATCAACCACCACCTCCTCAACAACCATCTTCACAAAACCCTACTTACCAATCACCATCCCAACCCCCTACTCATCAACCATCACCTCTTCAACCGCCTACTTACCAACCACCATCCCAACTCCCTACTCATCAACCATCACCTCTTCAACCGCCTACGTACCAACCACCTCCGCCTCAACAACAACAACCCTCCACTTACCAACCACCTCCTCAACAACAGTATCAACGACCAGGTCCTACTCACCAACCACCTCAATTACCTATTTACCAACCACTTCCTCAACAACAACCCTCACAACCATCTACTCACCAATTACCTCAACAACCCCCTACTCATCAACCATCATCTCTTCAACCGCCTACTTACCAACCACCATCCCAACTCCCTACTCATCAACCATCACCTCTTCAACCGCCTACTTACCAACCACAACAACCCTCCACTTACCAACCACCTCCTCAACAACAGTATCAACGACCAGGTCCTACTCACCAACCACCTCAATTACCTATTTACCAACCACTTCCTCAACAACAACCCTCACAACCATCTACTCACCAATTACCTCAACAACCCCCTACTCATCAATCATCACCTCTTCAACCTCCTCAACAACAGTATCAACGACCAGGTCCTACTCATCAACCACCTCAATTACCTATTTATCAACCACTTCCTCAACAACAACCCTCACAACCATCTACTCACCAATTACCTCAACAACCACCTTCTCAATCGCCTACTTACCAACCACTTCCTCAACAACAGCCCTCCACTTACCAACCACCTCCACCAACTTCTCAACAACCACCTCAACGACGAGGTCCTACTCACCAACCACCTCCTCAATTACATATACCACTTCCTCAACAATATCAACAACCAAACCCTCCTTCACAACCCTATACTTATCAATCAACTCCTCAACGACCAGATTCTCAACCACCACCTTACCAACAAACAAATCCTCAATCTTCTCAAGAAATGCTTCAATCCCCTTTATATTCTCATGAACAGTCATATCCATTTCATTATAGGCGACGTTTTCAATGTTTAATACCTCAATCTCCTCAAGAAGAAATATTTCAACCCTCTTCAAATTCTCAGGAACAACCTTCTGTGAATCAATCCTATAATTATTATAGTAATTTTAGTCGTCCTAATGTTTATCCTATTAATTTAAACGATATGTACCTTCAACCACAAGAGAATCAAAATGAGAGAGGGGTCCACCCTCAACCAGAAGAAAATGAGAGAGGGGTCCACCCTCAACCAGAAGAAAATGAAAGAGGGGTTCACCCTCAGCTAGAAGAGGTGAATGAGGAAAGACCTAGAATATTAAGAATTTTGGATAATATTCAAAGATTTTTTTCCTTTTGGCGAATAAATAATAATGAAAGAGAGCCCCATCCTCAACAAGAAGAGGAAGAAAGAGAGAGAGGACTCTACCCTCAACAAGAAGAGAACGGAAGAGGGAGAGAGCCTTATCTTCAACAAGAAGGGGATGGAAGAGAGAGAGAGCTATACCCTCAACAAGAAGAGAATGGAAGAGGGAGAGAACCTTATCTTCAACAAGAAGAGAATGGAAGAGGGAGAGAGCCTTATCTTCAACAAGAAGGGGGTGGAAGAGAGAGAGAGCTATACCCTCAACAAGAAGGGGATGGAAGAGAGAGAGAGCTATACCCTCAACAAGAAGAGGATGAAAGAGAGAGAGAGTTCTACCCTCAAGTACAAGAGGAGAATGAGAATAGACCTAGATTTTGGAATTATTTTCCTAATATTTTTTCATTTTGGAGAAGAAATGAGAGTGAGGAGGAAGTTCAGAATGAAGAGGAGGAAGTCCAGAATGAAGAAGATAACATCTCCAATATCTCTGAAGAATCTCATTCTGATATAAGAATACCATCTTTTAGGTTTTCCAATATACCAACTGATAAAAATCGAGAATTATTTTTCTCCACTGATATAGATAGAATAATTAAAAAGATTGGAGAGCAAAAATTAGAACCTATTATTTCTAAATATGAAAAAAATCTAAAATCATTTTATATCGCATTAGGAAATGTGTCTTCAGAATATAAAACGACGAATTTTTCAAATATATCTTTTTTAACAAGTTTAATAGTTTGTGTGTGTATAAAGGATATTAATATTATTTACCGTTTTAATACTATTAAACAATTCTCTGATTTTGAACAAATAATAAAATTATGTCTTCAAACAATTGAACATTTTATGGGAGATATAAATTATCCTTTTGAAATTAAATTGGGTAAAGCTATTCTTAGAGATAATTCAGTTACTACCCTAATATATTTGTTAAAATGTTTATTTAAGGTAACTTATATAATGAAAGCACGTGCTACTATTCTAAGTAATCTCAACCTAACAAATATTAAAATTGAAGATATATTTGAAGGATTAAAACTAAAAAAAATTATTGAAAACATATTCAATAATATTTATAAAATGGAAAAGATACTTATCCAGTACTTTATGTATTTCGCATATAATAAAGAATATGATTTACTTACTCCCCATGATTATTCTGTTGAAAATTTTTTATCATATGGAGAAAAGAAATCTTTAAACACATTTGCTTATATGAAAATATACGATCAACATAAAATTGAAAATATAATAGACCATATAAACAAAGATGAACAAGGTATTTATGATGACGATTTAGATAAAGTTATACCGAAAATGTATAAATCTAAAAATAATTTTTACTTGTTAGACCTAATTAATGAAAAAAACATATTTAATTTGGAAAAAAAGACCAGTAAAAATATCCGAAGTATAAGTGAAATTATAGAAGAAATAAATTTATCATATATTGATAATAACGGGAAGAAACTAATAATAGATATAAAAAACTTCCAGCTATTAAAATATGATTTGGAAAAATTTAAATCCTATATTCATAAAATATTATCTAATAATTTATACACCAATATTTTATACCCAAAATATAATATAAAAAATTTGAAAAACTTAGAAATAATTGATAACAAAAGAATATTATTACAATCTAACCTTTACCTTAAAAAAAATTTTTACAATGGATTATTTATTAGATTTTTTTTTCCAAAATAGGAAAGAGTTGGAAAATTCAAGAATAATATTTGCAATAGAAAATAGTCAAGAAAGAAATATTATACTTAATTGTTTTTTTATTAAAGATGCTGATATCAATAAATTCTTAATCCTTTTAGATTATTATTTTGCTCCAAAAAACAACCAAGAGAGTATATTTAAAATGGTAAAAAAAACATATAATATTCTCATAAATAATGATATGCATATGTCTTATATTGAGTCTTCTTGGATATATTCGGTTAGGAGAAATAAAAAGATAAAATCTGAGAAAGATCATATATACTTTGAAAGAGGTGGTTTTAATGATCCTTTTAAACTAACTGTTATATTTCATACTGAAACAGAAATTGGTCATATGTTAAATACCTTTGCAAAAATAAAAAAATCATTACTAGAAATAAAAATACACTCTTCTAATATAAATAAAAAGTGGTTAAATTATATATTAAATGAAAATAATATAAAAAATATTGAGAATATGTGTCACTCATTATCTTTGAAAATATTAAACGAAAGTGATAATATATCCATTGATATAAAAAAAATATTTAAAAATCTAATGAGTTTACTTTCAGATGATTATTTCTATTTCGTAGTTATTATTGAATCTAATATTTATGTATGGATGAATAAAAGAAAAAATGAAGGTAATAATAAAGAAGATTTCCAATTAGAGTTTATTTAATTTTTTCTTGGATGCCTATTTTCTATATTTTCCAAAAAAATATTTTTGAGGAGATCATAAATATAATTAGTATCCAATTTTTTATTTGTTATAAGGAAAAATCGATATATTGGATCTTTTTTACTTAAATGTTATATACAGAAATATTTTAGGTATGTCATTAATAAGTACAGAAAAGGATAAAAATTTACTAACCGTTTCACAAACCATATGTTATAATGATATTATGAATCATATTTTTAGAGGTAATTTCCTAATGAAAGATGTATCTAGATTAGTAATGATCACTGGGCCACCAGGAGCTGGGAAAAGTAAAATGATTAGTGCTTTAATCGTAAATATATGTGAAAAAATACCCCAATATCAAAATGGCATATTTGCATTAGGCAGAACTCACTCAACATTAAACATAATGAAACAATTTATTGGTTGTATTATTCCGACAAATAATTTTTTGACTTTTCATAGGTTTATGTCCTTTTATTTTCCCGAAATGGGAGGGGATAAAAGAAATATTAGTACAGGAGTCTCGAAGTGTTTCACTAATTGGAAGAAGGCAAAGGTTATAATTATGGATGAAATAACTCAAATAAAAGCTATAGAATTGCTTTACTTCGATGTTTGTATGCGAATGCTTAACAATGCAAGAATAGCTTTCGGAGGCATTACAATTATTTTTATAGGTGATAATAATCAAAATACTAGTTTTGATAAAACCGATTTAATAGACACCGATTTAATTTATAAAAAATACGGATTGGACACAATTGAAGAAATTTTTTTTAATATTGAAAAAGAAACCAAAGACTACAGATATGTAAAAGAAAAGAAGAAAGATATGTTATATCTGCAAAAATACTATGTTCATTTCTTCTTTGAAATAATTAAACGGAATACTAATGTTTTTACAATTACCACAGCAAATAACTATAAATATGACCATTTTGATAATATATCTATAATTAATTCTAAAGAAGAAGAAGCAGATGAAGAAGAAGCTTTTGATAATATATCTCTTTTCTGTCTTTCCTCTAGTTACAAAGAGAAACCTAAAAATAAAGAAAAAATGCCTTTGCTTCTGCCCGATGATGAATCTCTAATAACATATCCTGAATTTATCTCTGCTCGATGTAAGGTTATATTTTTAAACAGTCTTAAACGTATAGATCCTTTCAGTGCACCATTTGCTCTGTCTATGGCCCTTTCTCTTTTTACTCTAGGTGAGTTTAATTATTGTCCTAATAAAATAAAACCCTTTTGGAAGAAATTCGGGCAGGAGTGTTTTTGTAATACATTTACAAGACGAATGATAAATTTAGAGGAAATAAAAAAACATTTTGATGAGTCGACTAGAATAGTTCATTTTTTAAAGAAGAGGGGTTATACACTCTCTAATATCTTGAAAGCATTTTTTGTATTCCAGTGGATGATGAAAAATAATAGACATAAAAAGGCTATATTTATTTCTTCAACAAAGAGAGCTATTAATGAATACAATAATAGTTTAAAGTTATTTTTACATCAAAGTCAATCAAATAATGATATAAAACAATTAAGATATAGAAAATTTTCTCCTATCATAAAAACTAAGATTGGGAAAACAATATATAATTTATCATCTGCAGAATATATAAAAAATGGTTTGAAATTTATAAATTGTTATAAAATAAATTATGGAATGAGATACATTAATATAAAAATGTCTAATATATATGATTTTAAGGTATGGTTTCAAGAATTCAAAAACGTTGTAGGAGATTTCGGTTGCATTTATGAGGGGGTTATTTTGTATATAGGAATGAGAGCTGTTATTACTATGAATATATATAGTAAAGAAGGATGTTTTTTATTTAATGGCTCAGAAGTAATAATATCAGATATAAATTATAAAGATAAGTCAACAGAAGTCACTCTTACTCAAAATTCATCTAAGAAATGTACTATTGGTTACCAAACAATTGTTCGTGGAAATATAACTTTGGAATTTTTACCAATTAGTGATGCTTTAATTTCAACCATTTATAAATTTCAAGGCAAAACCACTCCTAAGGATATCCATCTTTTTTTTGACTGTAAATCTCAAGGGAATGATATAACATCAGGATCAAACCTCTATGTTGGTTTATCCAGGGCAGAATCTACCAATGTTACACTTCTAAACTGTACACTAGGTGATTTAGAAGATATTTATAATTCTATGGATTCTTCTATTCGAAATGTATATAAGATGAATGTTCTATTATCTTCACCATCTGATAAATTTTCATTTATTGAAAAGCTGATTGTAAATTTTTCTAGACAGAAATCTAGAATTATTGACGACGACTGGCTTATAGTACTTTCACAGGAAGAGTCTATAGAAAAGGACTTCAAATTCTCTCGTGCAATATTAGATTTATGCAGAGGCAATATTAATTTTATATATACCTCGTTTCTTATAAGTTGGGATATTTGTTTTCTTATGTACATTTATGATATGGATAAAATATATAGGAAAAATAAGAAAGGACAACTTTTAAACAACTTAAATTTTTTAATCATCGGAATTTTTTTTCTTATTAATGCTCCTTTTTTTTATAAAGCTTCATGTTTAAATGCTTATATTCATATATTCTACGAACTCGGGAATCCATTACGAACCAGATATTCCTACTCCTGTATTGAAGCCGGAAAAAGCATTTGTTGTGCTAATAAAATTTCACCATTAGAATACCTTGGTAATATAAAATTCTATCATGGAAGAGGAAGAAACGAAAATAAAGAATATGGAGTTGTTAGTTGTTTAAAGAATGATGGTGAAGAAGAAGAAGAAGAAGAAGAAAATGAAGAAAAAGAGGATGAAGATTCTCTCCAAGAGGATATTAGAACTTATAATGGTTTTTCAATTTTAGATATGGAATTAATGAAATCTTTATCAAAGAGGAAAAAGGATACAGAAAATAAAAATAAAACATTTCTTAAAAAGGAAGATATATATTTAATTGAGAAAAATATTAATAGTTTTTCTAAGGGAAAAGAAAAATATTTAAGAGGATTTGTAGCAACAGAAACTACAAAAGAAGATATATACAGGGACTCTGGTTCATCCGGTAGTGATTTTGAATTAGAGTGTATGAGAACCCTAAGTTATATTTTTGGTATTTATAGCAATTATTTATTTAATATGCAGAGTGTTGAAACTGGGGTTTATATCAATAAACCCTATTCAAATATAATTCATATATTTCCCAACGCTAGAAATATCTGTCATAAATTGGAATCATATGTAACCCATGAAAAAATAAATCTCATTACATTTATTTTCTCTGATAATGTATTAAATTTAAAAAAACTACAGCAAAATTTGATTAATGGTAATATAGAATTTCAAAAACATACCATTCTAAAATTAAAATGTGATGAATTAACAGGAGAAATCAATAAAACGAGAAACAATAGAGTTATCCACACGCTCATTTTATCATCGAATGATAATAAGACTATTTCGGATATAATATGTTCTTCTATCTTATCTAAAATATTCGGAAGGATATGATTTGATAAATGAGTCAAATATAAAGAAAATAAGAATGGAAGAAAAAACCGATGACAAATATTTAAAAAAACAAGCAGAATATGAACCTTACTTTAAAAACCCCCTATTAGAATTGGCAAAGGTATTTATTTCAAATAATGTATCAGAAATAACCGACGAAGAAATAATGGAATTACTGAACATATGTACTTTAGCCTACTTTGAAAATATACCCATACTAGAGTTGACTCATTTGAAATCTCTCGCTCATAAAATTATAACACAAGGAATGACTAAGATGACTCTTACTAATCAAAGTAAAATAAAATTACAACAGAATGGATCTCCATTATTTTCAAATGATATTGAGATTATACCATTTGTTCAGACAATTAATATTAATCCTTCCAGTTTGGTAGCACTTCGTTTGAGTAAATGAATCGCTTCGAAACTTTTGAGTCAAACGAGGTTTCTTTTTGATTCTGATAGAGACGTACTTCAGTCAAGCAAGGAACGATCTGTTATAAAGATGGATCCATTAAGAACCAGTTCGAGGAGAAAATCAGTACAATGGCGAAAACCTTTGAAGAAAAGTAAGTGTGGATAATGTATATATATGTATATATTTTTGTTTAAAATGACTGAAAAATAATTTTCTTTTTCTTCTAGGAAAGTGTCAGGAATATGTTCTTTATTCTCAGAGAACAGACTGAAAAAATATATAGAAACTTTGGAAATCGCAAATAAACAAAGGAAAAAGACCCAAAATATGTATTATTTAATTCGAACATATAGAGTGGAGATAATCCAGGGTATGAAAAAATTCTCTAAATTCAATATTACGAGTATTAAAGACTAAAAAATGTTAGTGAGGTGGTACAACACTTAGTGGACTCTAATAGGAGCACCCAAGATTCTTCAGTCTGATAACGGGAAGAAATTCACAGCAAAGGTTTTGAAAGAAAAAACATCTTCAATTTGGCCAGTCGACAAAGGCATCAATAATCACAGGGGAGTGTAAATGGTGACATAGAAAATATGATAAGGGCCTATGTGAGAGAAAAGGAAACAAAATTGGCCAGATGGATTAAAATTTATGCAGTGGTAAAAAATTCAGCAATTAATAGAATCATAAAATCCTCCCCTTATAGTTTTATTTAGTAAAAATCCTATCTTGGGATTTAATAAATCTTTCCCACTGGACATACTGAAGAAGTTGTCAAATCGGATAGAAGACATTCAAGATTCATCTGAAGAAGAAGAAGAACTACTATCGAATGACGAAGGTGATCTTCCAAGAGTGAGTGTCCTTTTTAAATATTTTATTTTTTATTTTTCTTTAATTAAAAAAAAAAATGTAGTCTAAGAATTTGTTTTTATTTTTCAAGGTGACGGAGAGGAAGCAGAGAAAGTGCGAGCAGAAGGGGAATCGACAACCTCATCAGATATGAACATTGGCGAAGACGTTTGGAATTTCTTAGACAGGGCTAACAAACTGGGAAACAGAAACATTCTTGGTACAGTAATAGAAATTTATACCAAATTCAAACAGAATATTGGATATTAAATAGGATTTTTGTAAGTGAGAAACTCATACTATGTAGATGGACCATGCCTAAGAAAAACAGATTTACAGAAAATAAGAAAACATCCCTTAGAAAAGGTTATATACTCAAGGAGGAAGCTGTATTTGTCGCAGGGGATGTATAGACAAACATTGTGAATGTGTAAAATATAAATTTACTTGCAGTCACAATTGTAAACATATAAGAGGAAAATGTAAAAATGAAAAAATAAAAAATTAAATATAACTATTTCTCTTATCTCCTTTAGATTATAAGATTCATATAGTTCTTGGGAAAAATTTCAGAGAAGAAATTTACTAAGAAATACAAATTGTTCCAGAAGCCAATTAGGTTCTTAGTGTTTATTTTTCTCAATCAATTCTATCTAGAATTTGGGCGATGTTGACCAAAAAAGTTGCCAATGGATACTTTTCTCCAACTATATAAGGACCTGGATAGGGTGTAAACTCATTATGGTAGCACCAGCGGGGAAAGGGGGTTTATCCCGCACGCTAGTGCGGGTCCCCGGCAGCGGATCTGACCGTGAAGCCGAGCCGACCTAATATGATTTAGGTCGAATATCATCCCTGGCGGCTAGAATACCAATCAACTGCCATATCACCACCGTTCGCCCAAGAAAGCAGGAGGCAGCGGCATCTAGCGCTAAATTGGGATGCAAGAATTCTATCAAATGCTCCTATCCCAATCAGGTGAGGAGTAAAGTTTTTTTTTGAAAAGATAAAAAAAAATTGAAATTCCTTCTTACTTATTTATTTATTTTTTTTCAGGCCACTTCTCCTTCGCCACCACCCTTTCAGCCATTGCCAGTTGGCTTCATGGCTAATAAATCGGTGCGTCTTATCCAGCTTCCACTCCGAATGGCATCATATTATTTATGCAGGCACCCAACCGGAAAGGAGCCATTCTACCCTACTTTTTACCAGCTTTGGGTGAGCAGCAGGGCTCTGGAATTACTGCTATTTCTCTAGAGCAGCTGATGATGAATTATTTTCATCAGCGGCTGCCAAGTAATCACTTCTACCAGATATTGATCCAAGACCCAAGACAGATGGAGGAAACCGCAGGAAGAATGGGCATAAGAGTTAATAAAAGATAAGGTAAATATATTTTTCATTTTATTGTTTTTATTAAAATGGACAGAAAAGATGGCCCCTTAATTCTATATCTTGATTTCATTTCTCTCTACTCTTCAGAATCTCTGGAAGGAAAAAGATGATTAGTGGAGTGAATAATGTGACTACGATAGCTAAACACCTATACCCTGCCCTGGATCGCCAGGAATATTTTGATATCTTTCGCATCTTACCACCAAGGGGAAGAAGGGAGAGATCCTCATTGTACTACAAAGAGTGTTGGAGTCTCTGGGTACTGCATTGACAACCACCATCACCATCTAAGTAGTGGTAGCTTCTTCTTGAGAGAAGAGGCCCCCATGTTACACAATCAGTGTTATTTAGTTATAAGTGAGAATATTGACAAACTTTCACTAATGATTTTCAACCCTTTAGTGCAGTAGTTCTCAACTCGTTTCAGCTCATTGACCACCAGCCCAATTAAAAAAAATGGCGTGGACCATTTCATTTTTGAGTAATGATAAATAAATCATAGACAACAAACGTTTTGGTTAGAAATATATTTCTTACAAACAGAATTTTGAGAAATGATATAAAATAGCAGACAGCTGACAATAACCAGTTGAGAACCACTGCTTTATGGGTTAGCAAGGGTTCGAATTGTTTTTAACATCAGTTATAATTATATTACATATCTTGTAACCTACAATAAAATTATTTAACCAAAAACCCTTTCATTTTATTTTTTTTGGATGGTGGCACTGCACCCCAGCATGAAGGCCATCCTGATGTATGTGTCAGTCTGACCAACCAATGAGGATGCTTCTGGATACGTTTCTCCAACTATATAAAGACCTGAGTAGAGTGGTAACTAATCATGGTAGCACCAGAGAGGGAAGAGGGTTTATCCCGCTCGCTAGTGCGGGTCCCCGGCAGCGGATCTGACCGTGAAGCCGAGCCGACCCAATGTGATTTAGGTCGAATGTCATCCCTGGCGGCCAGAATACCAATCAACCGCCGTCTCCCCTCTATCATCACCAACCCCATTCGTCCAAGAAAGGAGGAGGTAGCAGCATCTTCCGCTAAACTGGGCTACAAGAATTCTTTCAAACGCTCCTGCCCTAAGAAGGTGAATAGTTTTTTTTTTTAATTAAAAAAAAACAATTTTTAAACTCCTTCTTTATTATTTTTTTTTATTTTTTTTCAGGTTACTGCTGCTTCAGTTCACTTGTCAGTCAACTTCAAGGCTAATGTACGGGTGGGTATTCTCCATGCTACTCCTCGAATTAAAAATAATATTCGCCAAATTATATGTTCCTCCACCTCAGCTGGCCTTGCAATATGTATAGTGGAGAGCGACCAGAAAGGAGTCCATGTATCCTCCTCTCTTCAGCAGCAGGACTCTAGAATTATTTCTCTAGAGCAGCTGATAAGGAATCACTTCCAGCAAAAGCTGACGAATAACTTCCAGCAACTATCAATCCCATACCCAAGAGGAGTGGAGGAAAATATACAAAACAATTGAAAGAAAATAAGGTAAATAAAAATGTATTTTTCATTTCATAATTTTTTATTAATTTTTTGTAAATTATAAATGTACTTACAGGGATATAATTTGGTTATCGAGTTGAAAGAGAGAAAAATTTCTAACCCCAACTTTTTTCTTCCAGAGAGCTCTTAGGAAGAGAAAGTGTGTTGGTCAGCGATGAGCACAGGTTCGAGAATCACCACCACCATCTAAGTAATGCTTAACCCTTTAGCACTGTCAACCAGATAGCCTTTTCGCCTCAGTGTTATATACGACTATATGGTCATACGACTACACCTTTGTCTTAAATGCACGGAATAGTGAGTAATAGTAGTTAGTGCTGGATTAGAAAGAGTTTTTGAACAATATTGACTGCTGCATTACAGTCTCTATCCAGAAAGGCTCCACCTATTGGACAAAAAGTAGTTGTTGTTCTTATTACTTTAACTGCTGGTGCTGGAAGTTTAGAGAATGTTTCTGTGTTGGGGGGACTTTGTATCACTCTTGGCAGAGCAATATTCAAAAACCAACTTTATTGATAATAACCTGATATAGCCACTTGCCCGCTAATTAAGAAGAAAACTAAGTAACACTATATAATAATTTTTAGTGAGCAACTAACCACCAACTATGAAACCTCAGAGTTATAATTCTGTCAGTTTTGTACGGAGTAGTTTGTTTATATAATAAAATGTATACAACAAAAACAGCTTTTTCATTTTTGGACTAGAGTGGATGGTGTAGAGTTTCTGAGTAATATTAGCACTTTGTTGTTTCCTGGCTGGCTTTGTGAACCTGACTATTTATCCATATAACGAAAATAAAAAAAATGGGATATTTTATATAAACTATTAATGATACACCCTAACCAAAAAATTATTACCATACATAATCCTAAATAAAAATATATCTCCATTTTTTTTAATATAATACCTGTTTCAAAAATTAGGTTTTTACTATATTACTATTTGAAAGATGTCCAAAATCTCTTACAAAATAAATATGAAATTGAAAAAACAACGTAATTTTTTTATTCACATACAGAAATTAACCCTTTAGCGGGCAACCAATTGCCAACCAGATAGGTCAGTCGCCTCAGTGTTATATACGACCATATGGTCATACGACTACACCTTGCACGGAGTAGTAGTAGTTAGTGTTGCTTTTTTTTTGTTTTATAATAATATTTCAACCAAAACACCTCTTTCATTTGAACCTTAACTCCTCGGACTAGAGTGGTGGTGGTAGACTGTGCCACTGCTAGAAAGAGTTTTTGAGCAATATTGGCTGCAGTCTCTATCCAAAAAAGCTCCACCGATTGGACAAAAAGTAGTTCTTTTTACTTTGTATCCTATGATATTCAGAGGTCCCTTTCATCTGTGGCAGACTTTCGACGTATTCCATTCGTCGACGAGAGTGAAGTTGTTGTCGGACCGTCTTTTAGGTCTTGGTATTCAAAAACGAAACTTTATTGATAATAACCTTATATAGCCACTTGCCCGCTAAATGGTCCATAAAAAATAATACAAATAGCGGTCAAGTGGATATTGTTGATTTTTGAAAGGTACTCATACAAAGCCAGTAGGTAGGTCCTGTCTTTCTATTTTTTTTAATCCCCACAACTGACAATTGCCTCATCTTTCAAGTTTAGCCGGCCTTGTAGCAGTAATTTATCTAAGATAGAAGATAGGTACAAAGATTAGCGATAACAACTGAAAAGAGATAAAGTAAATAAAAAAACTATTTTTCATTTCATTGCTTTTATTAAAAGTGATAATTCTACAGAAAGGATTGCCACTTGATTCTCCAATTTCTTGGTCCTCTCTATTTCGATTTCTAAATCCTTTTCTAATTGATGAATCGTTTTCTTTCTTGATTTCTCTTTACTCTTCAGAATCTCTGTAAGGAAAAAGATGACAGATCTCAAGTGAAGCGTTTGGCTACCATAGATGAATCGAGAACATTTCCCTATATAGAGTTATGAAAAATGGATTCTAAGTATAATTTATAGCCTGATGAGTTAAAAAACTTGCATATTTTATACAACTCATGAATAATGCCCAATAGTAATATAATTACTCCTATATAAAACCCTAAATATAAAAACATCTCTATTATCTTTTTCGTTCTAAAATATTATTATATTTATTTATAGATGTTTCAAGAATTTCTAAGAACATTTAATTCCTTATTTATTTTATAAAGGATTTCCTTATTTTTTGAAGATTCTTTTCTAAGTAATAAAGAAAATAATAGAAGAGCACTAAGTACTATAATATTAATTAAAATACTAAAATTATAATTTTCTGATATTATCAAAACTTTCCTAAAATTTTTCCCTAAATATCGTTCTGTTGTTTGGGCCCAGTTAGCAACAATATTCTCATTCTCATCATTCATATCTATAAATCTCTAGGTGGAAGTATTCGGTCGATTTCCGCATATAATATATTTAATTTATTAATAATACCTCCTAAAAATATAGTAAGTGCTAGAAATAATATTATTTTTACAATGTTAAATGGATGAGGAAAGAAGGGATCCATTTTCATATTTATTTTTTTCTTAAAAATATATATTTATTTACATCTTATATAAAACATACAATTCAGAAAAGAAAGATATCATACGATATTTATAAATCTTTATCTCCTTTACGTGTAATTTCTGCTGGTGGTCTAATTAAACGTTTGGATATTTTATTTAATATAGTATAGATAGCTGCTAACATTGAAGCTATTATTATAAAAAATATCACTGATATAATTTTTGTTATTTCAAAGGATTTCTCTTGAGGATAATCTTCCATTTTTATATTTAAATAAACTTATAAAAAAATATTTATACTATATCTCTTATTTCGAGATTGATATTTTCTCCTCTATAGTTAACTTTTGCTAACTTAAAACATACCAAAATTGTTATTAGTGTTATTGTTATTATAAGAGATACAATTTTACAAAGGAAAATCTCTAAACTCCCTTCATAAAAGTCTAGCAAATATATAATTCTAAAAATATGATTAGGCATAAATACATTATAAATATAACAGTTTATTTTACATTTTCCTTTGAAAGGTTGGGAAGGTAAAATATTGTCTAAGATTTCCGAATAACTATAAATCGGCGATGATGGTGAAGTTAAGGGACATCTATGATTAAGAGATTTGTAATCAGATATATGAATTTTTTCTCTGGTCTCTATTACCTGTGTTCCATTATATAGTAATAATTCATTTTCTCGAGTAAGATTTATGTCATTGTTTCCCCATAAAAAAAAACATATTTTTAACACTTCACTTGAACCATCAGTAATATTATTACACTGGGTACATCCAATGTTAAAGGGAATCCTATTAAGTCCACTGGGAATAATATGCACCAATATTATAAAGAAGTACAAAATCATACTTTTAATCTCTTGGACTTCTAATCCTTAATGTCTAAGTCCTTTTTTTTTTTTCCATCTCTAGTGTGGTTCACTCACTAACCTTGTCCTCCGTTAACATCCATCCTGTGGCTGGGCAGAAAAGTGAATGAGTGATTGTGTGGAGAGGAGTGAACTTTTATTACTAGTTACAAGGTCAAAAAAATATTATTTTATAAATTTAAATTTAGTGTTTAAATAGTAGAGTATGGACTGTGTATTTTTGTTTCGACTCTCTTTGTTTTTCCACATATTATACATAGTTAGCAAGTAAGTGATAAATTTATCACACGAAGAATAACCGACAATTTTTGTTAGCTTTTTGGTATGTCTCATATTTTTGCCAGATAATACTATTATAGGTTTGTAATTTGACATAAAGGGAGGGCAGTTCAGGAGAAGAAACTTTATTTTTTCTTCTTTAAGCTTCCTACCATTCTTATAAATTACATTATCAATATATATTTCATCTATGCACATTTCTATAAAGTTTATAACTTGATGTTGCCAAAAGTTTTTCTTTTGTCGTTTATGAGCATTAACTAAAAATAATCGCAAAAAAAAAATAACCGTATATAAATTTTCTGAGTGTCTTTGCGATTCCCCATTATATCTTTCCATAAGTTTATAAAAAGAAGCACTTTCCTTTGGAAGGATTGCATAAGTTTCATTCATATCATTAATTTGATGAGGTTCATTAAAATAATCAGCCAGAGTTAATTTAAAAAAATAATTTAACTCATTAATATTAAGCACATAAGAACTTTTAAAAGAAGATCTTTCTAAAATTTTCATGCCTAGTCCTTTCAATTTGAGATTTTTCAACTGGATAATAATTTTTTCTGTAATTTTAACACCAATATGTTCTAATTCATTTTTAAGGGTTAATATAATTGTTTCAATGGCAAATTTGTTATATGTGTACATACAGTGTTTTATTTTACCCAGTCTGAGAGAAATATCAATATTATTAATATAGGGGAAAGATCTATTTACTAATTTTCTTCTGATAATAATTTCTTGGTTTCCATTAGAATGATAAGTATACTCGTCATCTACTGAGGGGTTTTGCCATATTTTACTCCTTCGTCTTTCATTATAGGTGACAACTTTCACAACCTTATCCTCCTCTTCCATCTTGAAAGAAGACCTAAAGGAGTTTCTCAGTTGTTTTTATAGGGAGTCAGTTGTTTCTTTATTTGTTTAATTTTTTCTTAGAAAAAATATCCATTGGATTAATATTCGATATCATATAAGATTGTACAATTTGCTCACAGTTTGATAGGTAAATTAAATCTTTTTGATCATTTTCATACATATTAAGTCTTCGGTGCCACGTGTTAAATCTATTCTTATAGTGGATAGTAATTTTTTTAATTAAATAACTTAATATCTCCATCATTCTTTTAAATCTCGATTGAATTAACCAAAAATTTGAAATATCCGTTTTTCTATCGACGCTAATATATGGTTTTCTCTCAATGTCAACCAGTCTAATATTATCATTACAGTGAAATGAAACTACTATTGAAAAGGCTTTAATTAGATACTTTAAATCAATTTCTATAAAGCTTTCTAAATAGGGTATTTTATCGAGAGGTATCATTTCTTGAAAAATATTAATTAAAAATTTTGGTATCATATCTCTTATAAAACTTATCTCGTTCGAATAGGAAAGGGGTATTGATTCTATTATATTTTTTTCTTCCTCTTCTTTCAAGTAAAAGTTTTTATGAGTTATAAAAGACATGAGATTTTGAGGACATTTATGAAATTCATCAAGAAAAAGAAGAAATAAACTCTCAATGCTATTATCCTTAGAAGTGAAGAGATATATAGTTTTGTGAAGATGAAAATACATATATTTCATAACAGGTTTTTCATTTGTTTCAATACAATACCTCTCATCCTTAAAATCCTTCCTTAAAATTAAGGAACAATCAAGATGACCATCTTCCTCGAGTATATACAAACTGTAGTTGTCGTCGTTTATTGGATAAACACCCAATTCAAGTTCATATTTTTCCACATCAGGTCTAAGATTTTTTCTGTACAAATTATCATCCACTATACAAAGTGTGAATTCTTCAAATGGTAAAGTTATACTTATGGGAAATCTTTTTTTTTTATCTTTTTTTAAAGCATTTATGTTTTTAGTCAAGGATGATTTTTTATCATTATTTTTAAAGAGAAATTTGGTAATATATGATTGAAAGTTCTGTGGTATACAAAACGGTGTAACATAAAACCAAAGATGAGAAGGACCTAACGTTTTACATATACCACAATTCTTCCAAATTGACACAAAGGAATCTATCTGAAATTTTAACAGTCCGTCTGATAATTGTTCTGCCATATACTCTGCAATTTCTCCACAACGTTGACTTTTCCATAGATTTTTTTTAAAAAAGAAATATATTATTTGTGTAAATATTTTCTCTTTATATTTAATATGTGGAACTGAACAAGATATTTCTTCAACCAACAATTTAATTTTTTCTATCAGAAAAAAATCCTTTGTTAGAACAATAATTTTATCTTTGAAGAGTTTTTCTATTCTTTGTGTAAAAATATCCCAATTGTTTATTTTATTGTTTTTTATGCAGAATGTAAAATCATTCTTTTTGAGAGAGATGTTTTGGTAAAAAAAGGATTGCGGGTCGTCTTCTAGAGTTAAATCACCTAATATATTACATAGCAATAATTCATCATCAAAGAAAGTAAAATATTCCCCTCCTGATGTAAAGGGGTTTAATCTCTGATGATTATACTTATCATATAATTTAATATTACACGAATTGCATAAATATAATATATCAATATTTGTTCCATCTTTCGACAATCTTATTACACCCCAATAAATAAGATTATCTCTATTACTATTATTGCTTAAAACAATTGATTTAATGGCTGAGAGTGTAAACATCTCTTTAGATATCCTTCTAAGTTCTCCTTGATAAATGGGTCCTATAATTATTACCTCAATTTCCCCATCAAATATAAAAAATTCATTGTATTCCTCTAAATAACTTCCAAGGATATTATTAGAATTTGGAAATAGAAAAAAAATCGATTTAAAAACAGAGTCTATTCTCTCATCAGTAGTTGTTATGTAATTATTATTAATCCTAAATTCTTTATATTCTGATATGTAGGCACCTCTCCTTTGGAATATTTTTTTAACCTCTTCTATAGAAATATCAGTGCACATAATAAATTGCGGGGAAAAAGCCACCATTCCTATCCAAGAAATTTATGTATATTAGTAGTGTCAATCTTCCCTCTATTATTACAAGATGTGCTATAACACTGAAAATTTAAATATTTAGTATTGATACGAAGACTAGGTTTCTTATCATCATGAAATACACATCTTATATAAATATTTTTATTTTTACCATATCGAGACCACAAAGCCTCTCTTTGTGATTTGTCCAGTTTTCTTCTCTTCTCTTGTGGAGGTTGGATATAAGAAATTGGATCTTGAGCCCAACAAAGAAAAAATCTATTAATCCTAATCGTTAAAATTGTACTATTATTATTAATAATATTAAGAATCGATATATTACATAGTATATCATCGAAATTAGTCACACCCCAATATTCTGAATGCTCCCATAAAAAAGACCAGAAAGCCCTCTCCACAATATGAATGACTGTCATATTTTCGGACACAATTCCCTCTAAATATTCCGTATTTTTGTCAAATATTAGTGAAATACGGGAGTTTTCCAATAATTTTTTATCAAAAGGAGATAATTTCATTTCCTTAAAATAATTTAATATATCTGTAACTGGTATTTTAAATAGATTCAGTAGAAGGAGTCGCATTGTAAATATTTTAATTATTTTAAAAATAAAGACTATAAGTTAATATGAAAATTTGTCAGAAATTAACAAGTTTTAAAGGGAAATGGACGAAATCATATATATCCTATTTAATACGAAAATATTCCAAAAAGATAGATGAAAAGGCTCAAGATAGAGCATTCTGGCGCGCTTTTAGAGCTTGGTCCATAGCAACGAGAGGAGTTGTAAATTTTTATCCTAGCATTAATCAGAAAAAAGCGGATTTAATTATTAGTTTTGACTCTTATGAACATGAAGGCTGTGATGAAAGTCACGATGGTCCAGGAGATAGCTTAGCGCATGCCTTCTTTCCTGAATGGGGCGGTGATATTCATATGGATGATTGTGAAGCATGGACAGAAAAAAAAATTTATCAAGTAGGGATTCACGAGATAGGCCATTCTTTAGGTTTAACACATTCTGAAAATGAAAATGATATAATGGGTCCATTTTATAATGATGATTTAGAAAATCTTAGTGAAAACGATATTCAATGTATTAGAAAACTTTATTGTTCCCAAGGAAATGATACAAAAAAACCCTTTGATACAATATTTAGATATAACACACAATATATCGCTTTAAAAGATGATAAAATATTAGTTCTAGAAATTCAGGCAAATGGAGAATTGGAAACAATAGGATGTCATCCCATTGTTTCTCTTTGGCCGGAACTCCCAGAGAATCCGGATGCAAGTTTTACTTGGTTTGATAATATAATATTCATTTTCAAAGGATCTGTATATTGGGCTATTAATAATAAGACAGGTAAAGTATTTGAAGATTATCCTAAACATATTTCAGAGGGATTTCCGGGAATTCCTTATAATAAGACAATAACTAGTATATTTTGTCATTATCAAAATTTATCCCTCTATTTTATTTTTGATAAATCCTATCATAAATTTTCACCCTATGAAATAAAGAATAAAGACATTGGCTCTTATCCCAAGACTCTGAAAGGATTTAAAACAGAAAATAATGACTTTATAGATACTCTGACAATAGTAGATTATGTTAAAAACACTGAAGAGTCTATTATAAAAACCAGTACATTCTTTTATTATATTAATGAAAAAGATGGAGTTTGGTATAAAACACTGCATCCAGAAAAATTTTACGTTTGGAAAAAAAGACAGAGTTCTCGTCAAAAAAAAAGATCAGTTGTAACTGAATAAGATAAATATATTTATATTCTTTAAAAATCAATAAATGTTTATTTTTTTACTAATATCTGCTATATTTTTTTTACTTCTTCTCAGAAAGCTAGAAAAACCAGATGTTTTCATTAATAACGATATAGAGTTTTTCTCTCAGTCTGTAAATAATTTCTTTGATAATTTCGATTGTAGAAATAAAATTAGAGAGGGCTGGTTGAGAAATCCCAAGGAAGCTTTTGTCTTACCTAATGGTTTTTGTGTAAACAAAAACTATTCCCTCTCGCAAGATGATTTGGATTTATTCTGGAATGAAGATGAGCAACCGTTTTCTTCTGAATCATGTACAAATCATATGGGGATATTTTTAAATATATTTGGTGATTATGGAAACGAAGAAAGTTTTAAAAATAATATACAAAAAGCTTTTTGTGGTTGTTTTGTTCATAGACATTTACTTATTTGTCCCCCTCTATCAGGAATAGATTATTCAAAAATGGAAGTTAAACTCGATATTTCACGAGGAACCTCTGTTTTAAAATTTCCTCTTTTGGGTATGGCCCCTTTGAAACATGAACCCGGTCCTAATAAACAAGGAATTTATTATCATCTTAATTCCTCTGGAGAAATTATTTTATGTAATCCGTGTTCAAATTTATCGGATGGTGTCTATGAAATTGATGATATCTTAATTAAGAGAAGAGATATCAATAATCTAAAAACTAACAATATTGATTTATTTAAGTCATCTATGGGAACTAGAAAGAATATTAAAAAAATAACATGTATAGATCAACAGGTTTATAAATTAGAAATTTAAAAATATTCATAATAAAAATATTTCTTATATTGATTATAAAATAAAAAAATAAATATGTATCCTGAATATTTCCAGTTAGGGAATATAATAATAACAAAAATTAATAACACAAACCTTGATTATGATAAATTGCGTTTTATGGCTCATATTTTACATAAAATGATAGACACAGGTTGTTTGGATAAAAATTTGATCTATCTACTTTCAAAAAATTCTGATATTTTTAAGAATACCGAGAATTCAGAGCCTCCTACCAAAAAAAGAAAAGGAAAAATAGATGTAATGACATTATTTTCAACCCTAGGGTTTGAAAATGAAGATTTAGATTTAAAAGATTTATTAGATTTTATCTATTCTCTATTTCAAGATCCACTTTTTAATGTATCGACTCAAGTTTCATTTTTCTTATGTAAAGAGGAGAGAAACTGCATATGTAGAAATTATTATAATACTCTTGTCAGAGTGTATAGAAGTGAAACACTGGAAGAGGTTTGTCCAAACTTTTTAATATATTATATATCTCTTTTTATAAATCATACAAATCCATCTTATTTCCAGAAACTAGATTCAGAGGGTTATATTGAAAGAGTTTTAAAGTTTGATATGAGAAAGGCATTCCTAAATATTGATCCTAATAATTCAAATAAAGAGGATTTGATTATGTATGTTTGTGGATTTCTGACACTATGTACTTACCCATATATATTCGAAAGAAGGACTGCACTGATTGACCTGTCTACATCTTTATTATTTTCTTTAACTCAAAATCTTATTTACAATTTTGTGAAAGATGGAAAAAATGATAATGATTTTCAAATATTACTATCAACATTTGGTTATTATATCTTTTTTGACAATCTATTGAATATATTTTTAAAGGCAGAAGAAATTGCTCTGTCCAAAAAGTCTCACTTTGAAAAGCAATTAGATTTTATCAAATATATTAATGAATTATATCCCAATTCTATATCTCCAACTACTTCTTTTCAAGATATATCTACTTCCAAAAAATCCTATTTTCAATATGGATGGATAGTAGGAGGAGGAGGAGGAGGAGGAGGAAGTCGGGTAGAAAAACTTTATATAAAACATGATCTTGCAAAGGCATTAAAGGTTAATAAAAATGTTGAGGTTAATAAAATGCATATATGTGAAAGTATTTGGGAAGATTTATACAATACAAATCTTTCTATTAAAAATAAATATATAGAAAAAAAAATGGAAAAAATGGAAAATAATTTTCTTGGGTTATTAGTAGGTTATCTTATAGAAGATGTATTTAGGAAAGTAAATGATATTGAGAAATTGAAATATCAAGAATTTTGGGACAGATCTAATGTTTGTTTAGATGTTTTAGCTGTTAATGAAATTACAGGAAATAATTATAATCTAACAAAGGATAGTATATGTGCTAGTGGACCTTACCTAACTTTATTGGCTTTATTAAGTAAAAATCATCGTAAAAATATAACACATCTAGAATTGTTAATTTTTGAATCCATTCTTTCTAGTTCTATGGAACATAATGCTATCAATATACAAAAATACTATTTCACAGGTATTTTGATAACAATGATACCTATAATTAAAGACATTTTTATAAATTTCTCTTCTCATTTAATAAATAATGAAAAAATTAACCCTAAAGATTTACAAAAGAGAGTTAGAAGCGGTGCTAATCAGTTCAGAGATAAAGAAATTTTTGAACTTATTACTTGTTTAGTTTCATTATCTAATATTCAGTTAGAACCATCAGAGACTTTAAAGTATTCAAATTTGATCAATAAAATATTTGGTGACTTTAAAAGCGATTTGATATATGAAAATGATTTTATAAAGTAAAAATCAATTATAGTTCATAAAATTTAATTTAAGAGGATGAAGAAGGTGGTATATCTACTGGGTCTCTTTCTGTCATATCATCTAAGACTCAATCGCCGACAACATCATCAGTAAAATTGTTCAATCGATGAAGCCTTTTTTTTTTCGACAGAGTGTAATGCAGCTCTCAAAGTGAATGAAAAAGGTATTTTGATTGTAAGATTTTATTGTAAATAAAGAAAAAACAGGTGTAGTCAATAAAAAAAAATAAGTAAATATATAAATTTTTGGAAGATTTGATTATATAGGGAGAGGAATACTCTTATTTGCAACCATGCACTCCTCACCAACTTCCAAGAAGAAACACTGTCTGAAGTTAATCAGGGAAGCCGCTTTTCAAACTCATAAAGAAGCGATGCAAATGAAAGGAAAAGAAGATATTAATATTTTAGAACCAATGATTATGAAAAAAAATTGCAAACTTCCATCTCCTTCTTCCACTCCATATGAAAAAAATGATAATTTAGATTCTATATTGTCAAAGGTAAAGGAAATAATGTATTATAATTCTTCTCGATATAAGGTGCCAAAAATTTTTTCCAGTCCACCGCCTCCCTCAGAATTACCCATTCCAAAAGAATTTTTGAATAATAAATAATAATATATCTTTATATTAACAATAAAAATGAATGATCGTAATACTAGTTTACTTATTCAACCAAATTTAATAGAAACAGAAAATAATATTAATAAGGTTATTGATAAATATCTAAATCAAATAGAAAACCTAACAAAGGAAAAAGAAAAGGAAGTAATTAATGGATTAAAATTATATGATTATATAAATAACTTAAAAGACTATGAAAAGAAATTTCTTAATATATATATATATGAAGAAAAAGCATATCTAGGTCTAGAGAATATATTATATTTAGATTATTATTTTGAAGTTTGTTATTATGAAATGTCACAGTGTGATTTATTACTGAAAGAAACCAAAAATGACAGAATTTTAGATATAAAGCAAAAAATCGCCATAAATTTTCTTATTGTCTCAGTATTAGTGAAAAACTGTCCATTTGTTAACTATACAAAATATCAACAGGAATTTTTAAATTTACGAGAGGAAAGTATCTTGAATTTTTTAAACAAAGAGTTGAAAGAAGAAGTTATAAGATATACACCCAAAATAGAGTTTTACTATGAAGGAAAAGAATCCTTATTTTCATTAAATAATAAAAGTTTTGCTTTATTAAAAATACAATACAAAGACGAGGAGGAGAATTACTGCACACTCAATATAGATTACTCATGGCATTCTTCAAAAATAGGAGTAGAGGAACTTGCTTCTCGCTATAATTGTAATAAAAAATCTGAATTAACAAATTTAATAGAAAAAAGTATGGTACTTGAAAATCTCAAAAATATTAAAGAATGGTCTGAGGAAATAATCGGAAGGATGAAATGTTTAAAAAAAGTGTTGCCCGAAAATGAAGATAAGATTAGTTATTTAAAAGAGCTTTTAAATGTCCTTTGTTATATTGTTTCAGATCTTCAAATTCTAAATAAGACTGTTACCTTTTTATAATAGGAATGATCGAAGATATATTTAATTTAACTTTATTTAGATATGCAAATATATATCTTATGTTACAAAGATGTCTTTATTATGTAAATAATTGTAATGGCTATATTATTAAACAAAAATTTAAGAAAGTCATAGATGAGCAAATCAATAATTACACAGAGAAATTTCAACAAGTATATATTTTTCGGAAAAGGATTTTATTTTCTTTAAGATCTAATACAAAAGAGGAAATAAGAAACGGTTTATATTTGAAAAATGGAAGTTATCTAAACAAATCAGAAGTTGCGTCAATTTATAAGTGTGATTGTGAAAATGGAGAAATACATGAACTAGACACAAAAATATCCCCAAACCTCTTATATAAAATTAGAAGAGAAGAGCTTGGATGTCTCAGATTTGGTAATAGATTACAATCTGATATATGTGAGATAAATAACCCATTAAGTGAGAAATCCTATAATAAAAAAATTAATAGCGAAAGTTTCTCAAATTTTTCTGGAGATGAGACAGAACCAAAAATTATCATATATCTCACTCCCTTTTTATATGCAGAGCTTCCATGTAATTTAAGACATGTTTCAAAAACAAGGGGTTCATATTTTTTCACTCTATTGAAAATTGGAATCTTAACATTCAGAATATTCACTTTGGAAGAAGAATTTATAAAAAAGGTTGAAAATCTAATAAAGGAAAAATATAAAGTGGAAAAAATTGAAAAATTTCATATTGAAAATCTATGCAGTATATTAAGTGAAACTAGTGGTGATAATAATATTTTTTTCCATTTAAACAATTTATTTGATACAAATGTACAGTATAAATTAAAAGCGGTTCAATATCAAAATTCGAAGGGTAAAAGTGCTAAATATATCTCATTAGGAGACGGGATTACTTTTGAAAAACTTATATTATTTATGAGATTTATATTATATGAAACTAATAATATTTTAAAAAATGGGTTTTATTTTCATGTAAAATCTAAAACCCATAAAAAATTATTAGATTTGGTTTATAAAAAAGATATGAAAGTATCTGAAAACCCTCCAAGTGTGGAATGTAATTGCTTTTGTCATGAAATAAAAAATATTGTCAAAAAAGAATACAATGAAAATGTAAATGAAAATATTTTAATGAAACAAAATCAATTATTTATGAGAACTCCAATGATCCTCTTTACCTATGGCTCAAAAATATCTAATTATTTTTTGCCCTCTCTTTCGTCTTTGGAAAAATTTTATCCTGATGTAAAATCTAGTAAAATTATTAACCATTATAATTTTCTTTCCTCATTGAAACGCTCAATGATTGGAAAAAGTTTATATAAAATTGTAAGAAATTCATCACAGTATGAAATGAATAATAATAATAATAATAATAGCAATAAATTGCGAGGTGTTAAAAAGAAGGTGATGAAATTTGAACCAAATATAGTGAAAATTAGATGTAAGATATTACAATTTCCACTTTTGAAAAAAATTATTAATAAACAGTTTTTATCTAAGAATGATATTATTTCTCTTACTAAAGAATGTATTTTTTGTGTAAGTGGTTTAAATAATTTAGATATAATTATATTTTAATTTTTTTTCAGATTTTTCATGATGGAAGAAGAAGATGACTATGATTTAATTTCAACATTTACTGATTGTTGGATAACTATTGATGGAGTAACCAGGAAATGGAATAATTCCTTAATAATTAATATAAAAGAAGCTAAAAGTATTATAATTTGGGGATATAATGATAATAAATGTATTTTTAAAGAGAAGTTAAATAGAGATAGTATATTTAATATATATAGATTAACAGATAGAAGAAGATGGGAAAAATATTTAGAAAATAGTTCATTCTATATTTGTTCAGTCAGAGATTTTTCAGGAAATGAACTAATAAAGAAAAAAATACAGTTTGATAATATCTATTATCAAAAAAAATATTATAATAAATAAATAAGGTATTTAAGGTTTTTCATTTCTTCCTTACAATAAAAAGAAAAATTACATTATAATTTGTATATAATTATGGATAATTATTTAAGCTATTATAAACCTGGTGAATCATCTGATGAATCAGAAGATGAAAGGGATATTAAAGAATATTTAGCTGAAGCAAATGGTTATGATAGTAGCAATAGTAGTAGTAGTGAAAAAGGTAACAATACTGAGAAAGAAAAAAATATAATGATAGATGATGAGTCAATAAATATAGATGAAAATAGTAAATTTGAAGAAGATGAAAAAGGTGAGATCATAACAAGAAAAGGTATATCAGATGAAGATGATACCGATAAGAATATGAAGATTGGTGAAAATGAAAAAATGTCTAAATTCTCAAAAGATTTAGATAATCATGTTAATGCTATTAACTTAATTAGAGTAACTTCTAAAGATAATAATGAGTTTAAATATGAAAAGAAAATAAATTATAAAGGAGAAAAAGAAGATTTAAGTGAAGATAAAGAAATTGTTAATGAAAATATTGATAAAAATATAGAAAAAGAAGGGTTTGAAAAATTTATGGAAACACAGGACTTAGAAGAAAACGAGAGAGAAAAAGATATAGAAGATATCAATAACGAAAGATTTGAGGACTTGAATGAAACAGAAAATTTAGGAGAAAACAATGAAGAAAATTTTGAAAATTTAGGAATAAATATTACAAAGAAAAGAAAAGATTTAGAAGATAATGAAAATTTTAGGGAAAATGTATCATATATAGAAAATGAAACAATTTATAATAATGTAGGAAATGGTTATAAAAAAAATTTAGATGAGGAAAATATTTATAACGATATATCGAAAGGAGAAGTAATATTGGAAGAGATAGATAATTTAAGAGAAAAAACAAAAGATGAAGAGAAATTAAAAGAAATCAATTTACAAGACCAAAAAAATGAAGAAAGTGGAGACAAACAACAAGGATTAGGAGAAATTGATGAAATAATTCAAGAATATGGCGAAGACGAACATAAAGAAAGGAAAAAAGACTTCAATATGGAACGAGATGATGAAGAAAAAGAAATAAAAGAATGTGAAGGGGAGGAAGAACATTTAAAACCGTTAGTTTTTATTATAGATAAAAAAAAGGTTAGTTATAGAGATGGACATCCTGAGGAGTTAAATGTTTTTTTTAAAGAAAACGAAAATATATTATCTAGGAGTAGACGATTAATGGCAGAAAACCTTTCAAATTATTATAAACAAAAATTGAAGAGCTTAATTAAAGGAATGGTATTTGAAGGGATTATACATTATCTTATAGATTTATATGAGCATCATCATATTAATGGTTATTTCTTTGAATCAATTAGAATACTAATTCGTGAAGAAATGGATATTGAAAGAATCGAAAATAGTGTAAGACAAGAAGATGTTTGTTATTTTTATTTAGACTTAATGGAGAATTATTTTAATAAATCTCATAAATCAGATTCAGAGGAGAATGATGTAATTCCCATAAAAAGTCTGGATAATAGTTCCTTCAATAAACATTCGAGTATTTTAAAAATGCTAAATGCCTTGAAAGAGAATTATCGTATGAAATGCAATACTCTTTCTTATTGCCTCTTTTTTAATGATATAATATTACAAACAATAGATTCTTTGAAATCAGAGGAAAATATTTCATATACCACATCTAAATCAATATTTCAAATTATTCATAGTTTACTTAAATCAAATCTACAGAAACAATCTATACTACTAGCCAGTATTGCTAATAAATGTGGGATAAAATTCAATGTGTTTAAATTTAGTCCTTTTTTTATACAGAGTAAGGAATATCGTTGTCTTAAAGCTTATAATGATAAATATATAGATGATTCTAATAATATACTTCTCTCACATATATTATCAAGGTTAGATTTATCTAAAAAATTAGAACTTAAATTGAGTTCCATTTCAGATAATGATGAAGAGGCGGGTTATAAGGCAATTAAATCGTTTATTGATGAATTAGAAATAATAGACAATTCTTTGGAATTAGATCAATTCCAAATGATGAATAACTTTATTAATGGCAGTATTATAGATATCCAACTTGTAGCAGAGACTATCTTAGTAACTTTAGAAGATAATAAACTTTCTATAGGTCTACTCTTAGTGAGTTTATTTAAAAAAATAATAAATAATCTATATTGATTTCTTAAAGACTTAGAAAATAGTTTTCCCTCAAATCGATGGAAAGTGTTAGAAAAAGTAAAACATGGGAGGAAGTGGATCAAAAATTAAAAGATTTAACACCCAGATTCCGATGGGGTAATGGCTGTTATAATTGTACAGAAAAGGCGCTTAACCCTTTAGCCCCTTTTCGCCTCAGTGTTATATATGATAATATAGTCATACGACTACACTTTTGTCATAAATGCATGGAGTAGTGGTGTTGGATTGTTTTTTATTGTTGTTATTTTACAATAATATTTCAACCAAAACACCTCTTTCATTTGAACCTTAAAGTGGTTGTTGTTGTTATTCTTGTTAATTTAACTGCTGGTGCTGATGGAATAGAATTGAATGATAAATAGTTAACGATGATAAATAGTTGACGGTGATAAATAGTTAACGATGATAAATAGTTAACGGTGATAAATAGTTAACGATGATAAATAGTTAACGATGATAAATAGTTAACGGTGATAAATAGTTAACGGTGATAAATAGTTAACGGTGATAAATAGTTAACGATGATAAATAGTTAACGGTGATAAATAGTTAACGATGATAAATAGTTAACGGTGATAAATAGTTAACGGTGATAAATAGTTAACGGTGATAAATAGTTAACGGTGATAAATAGTTAACGGTGATAAATAGTTAACGGTGATAAATAGTTAACGATGATAAATAGTTAACGGTGATAAATAGTTAACGGTGATAAATAGTTAACGGTGATAAATAGTTAACGATGATAAATAGTTAACGATGATAAATAGTTAACGATGATAAATAGTTAACGGTGATAAATAGTTAACGGTGATAAATAGTTGACGGTGATAAATAGTTAACGATGATAAATAGTTAACGGTGATAAATAGTTAACGGTGATAAATAGTTAACGGTGATAAATAGTTAACGGTGATAAATAGTTAACGGTGATAAATAGTTAACGGTGATAAATAGTTAACGGTGATAAATAGTTAACGATGATAAATAGTTAACGGTGATAAATAGTTAACGGTGATAAATAGTTAACGGTGATAAATAGTTAACGGTGATAAATAGTTAACGGTGATAAATAGTTAACGGATATAAATATAATAATATGATAAATAGTTAAAGGTGATAAATAGTTAACGGTGATAAATAGTTAACGGTGATAAATAGTTAACGGTGATAAATAGTTAACGGTGATAAATAGTTAACGGTGATAAATAGTTAACGGTGATAAATAGTTAACGGTGATAAATAGTTAACGGTGATAAATAGTTAACGGTGATAAATAGTTAACGGTGATAAATAGTTAACGGTGATAAATAGTTAACGGTGATAAATAGTTGACGGTGATAAATAGTTGACGGTGATAAATAGTTAACGGTGATAAATAGTTAACGATGATAAATAGTTGACGATGATAAATAGTTAACGATGATAAATAGTTGACGATGATAAATAGTTAACGGTGATAAATAGTTGACGGTGATAAATAGTTGACGGTGATAAATAGTTAACGGTGATAAATAGTTAACGGTGATAAATAGTTAACGATGATAAATAGTTAACGATGATAAATAGTTGACGATGATAAATAGTTAACGGTGATAAATAGTTGACGGTGATAAATAGTTGACGGTGATAAATAGTTAACGGTGATAAATAGTTAACGGTGATAAATAGTTAACGATGATAAATAGTTGACGGTGATAAATAGTTAACGATGATAAATAGTTAACGGTGATAAATAGTTAACGGTGATAAATAGTTAACGGTGATAAATAGTTAACGGTGATAAATAGTTGACGGTGATAAATAGTTGACGATGATAAATAGTTAACGATGATAAATAGTTAACGGTGATAAATAGTTAACGATGATAAATAGTTGACGATGATAAATAGTTGACGATGATAAATAGTTAACGGTGATAAATAGTTGACGGTGATAAATAGTTGACGGTGATAAATAGTTAACGATGATAAATAGTTGACGATGATAAATAGTTAACGATGATAAATAGTTGACGATGATAAATAGTTAACGATGATAAATAGTTAACGATGATAAATAGTTGACGATGATAAATAGTTAACGATGATAAATAGTTAACGGTGATAAATAGTTAACGGTGATAAATAGTTAACGGTGATAAATAGTTAACGGTGATAAATAGTTAACGGTGATAAATAGTTAACGGTGATAAATAGTTAACGGTGATAAATAGTTAACGGTGATAAATAGTTAACGGTGATAAATAGTTGAGTTATATAAATAGTTAACGATGATAAATAGTTAACGGTGATAAATAGTTGACGGTGATAAATAGTTGACGGTGATAAATAGTTAACGGTGATAAATAGTTAACGGTGATAAATAGTTAACGGTGATAAATAGTTAACGATGATAAATAGTTAACGATGATAAATAGTTGACGGTGATAAATAGTTAACGATGATAAATAGTTAACGGTGATAAATAGTTAACGGTGATAAATAGTTAACGGTGATAAATAGTTGACGGTGATAAATAGTTGACGGTGATAAATAGTTGACGGTGATAAATAGTTAACGGTGATAAATAGTTAACGGTGATAAATAGTTAACGATGATAAATAGTTAACGGTGATAAATAGTTAACGGTGATAAATAGTTAACGGTGATAAATAGTTGACGGTGATAAATAGCGACGTGATAAATAGTTACTCATGATAAATGGGATTTGGTGATAAATAGTTAACGATGATAAATAGCACTGCATAAATAGTTAACTGTGATAAATAGTTAACGGTGATAAATAGTTAACGGTGATAAATAGTTAACTGTGATAAATAGTTAAATATGATAAAAAGTTAACGCAGATAAATAGTTTACCTATGATAAATATTAACGGTGATATATAGTTGACTTTGATAAATAGTTTACGGTGATAAATAGTTTACGTTGATAAATAGTTTACGGTGATAAATAGTTTACGGTGATAAATAGTTTACGTTGATAAATAGTTAACGTTGATAAATAGTTTACGGTGATAAATAGTTAACGGTGATAAATAGTTGACGTGATAAATAGTTGAGGTGATAAATATTAGTTAACGGTGAGTAAATAGTTAACGGTGATAAATAGTTAACTTTGATAAATAGTTAACGATGATAAAGAGCGACGATGATAAATAGTTGACGGTGATAAATAGTTGACGGTGATAAATAGTTAACGATGATAAATAGTTGACGGTGATAAATAGTTGACGGTGATAAATAGTTAACGATGATAAATAGTTGACGGTGATAAATAGTTAACGATGATAAATAGTTGACGGTGATAAATAGTTAACGATGATAAATAGTTAACGATGATAAATAGTTGACGGTGATAAATAGTTAACGGTGATAAATAGTTGACGGTGATAAATAGTTAACGGTGATAAATAGTTAACGATGATAAATAGTTGACGGTGATAAATAGTTAACGATGATAAATAGTTAACGGTGATAAATAGTTAACGGTGATAAATAGTTAACGGTGATAAATAGTTAACGATGATAAATAGTTGACGGTGATAAATAGTTGACGATGATAAATAGTTAACGATGATAAATAGTTAACGGTGATAAATAGTTAACGATGATAAATAGTTAACGATGATAAATAGTTGACGATGATAAATAGTTAACGGTGATAAATAGTTGACGGTGATAAATAGTTGACGGTGATAAATAGTTAACGGTGATAAATAGTTGACGATGATAAATAGTTAACGATGATAAATAGTTGACGATGATAAATAGTTAACGATGATAAATAGTTGACGGTGATAAATAGTTAATGATGATAATAGTTAACGTTATAAATAGTTAACGTGATAAAAAGTTAACGGTGATAAATAGTTTACGTTGATAAATAGTTAACGGTGATAAATAGTTAACGGTGATAAATAGTTAATGATATAAATATTAACGATAAATAGTTGACGATGATAAATAGTTAATGGTATAAATAGTTTACGGTGATAAATAGTTGACGGTGATAAATAGTTAATCGTGATAAATACTTACCTGTGATATATAGTTAACGGTGATAACAGTTAATACGATAAATAGCATCGATGATAAATAGTTGATGATGATAATAGTTAACGTGATAAATAGTTGACTGTGATAAATAGTTGACGGTGATAAATAGTTAATTAGCATAAATAGTTAACGGTGATAAATAGTTAACGAATCTGATAAATAGTTGACGAGGATAAATAGTTAACGATGATAAATAGTTAACGGATAAATAGTTAACGGTGATAAATAGCATTAACGTGATAAATAGTTAACGTGATAAATAGTTGACGGTATAGCGTTGACTATGATAAATAGTTAACTATGATAAATAGTTAAAGTGATAAATAGTTAACGATGATAAATAGTTAATTCAGATAAATAGTTGACGAGCGATAAATAGTTAACGGTGATAAATAGTTGACTGTGATAAATAGTTGACGGAGGTAGTTAACGGTGATAAATAGTTAACGGTGATAAATAGTTAACGATGATAAATAGTTGACGGTGATAAATAGTTAACGATGATAAATAGTTAACGGTGATAAATAGTTAACGGTGAACGATGATAAATAGTTAACGATGATAAATAGTTGACGATGATAAATAGTTAACGGTGATAAATAGTTAACGGTGATAAATAGTTAACGGTGATAAATAGTTGACGGTGATAAATAGTTAACGATGAACGATGATAAATAGTTAACGATGATAAATAGTTGACGATGATAAATAGTTAACGGTGATAAATAGTTAACGATGATAAATAGTTGACGATGATAAATAGTTAACGGTGATAAATAGTTAACGGTGATAAATAGTTGACGGTGATAAATAGTTAACGATGAACGATGATAAATAGTTAACGATGATAAATAGTTGACGATGATAAATAGTTAACGATGATAAATAGTTAACGGTGATAAATAGTTAACGGTGATAAATAGTTAACGGTGATAAATAGTTAACGGTGATAAATAGTTAACGGTGATAAATAGTTGACGGTGATAAATAGTTAACGATAACGATGATAAATAGTTGACGGTGATAAATAGTTAACGATCATTAGACTTGTCACTCAATGTAAAGCTACCTGTAAAGAAAATTAAAGCAATAAGTTATAAGAAAGATGGGAGAAATAGAGATAATAAATAGTTAAATTATAAATAGTAAATCTTGCGAAATAGTTGACGATCATAAATAACTGACGAGCAAAAATTGTTGAATCTTGTTGAAAAAATTAAGGCTTTTGGCAGTCGTGGCTGGGCGTTGATATATAAGGAAAGCGTTTGGTACGCTCCTTAGTTTGTCACTTGGTGGTTCTTAAATGGGTAAGTTATTTAATTTTTTGTTCTTATAGTGTAGATTGAGAGATAACGAGGTTGAAAAGTTATAGAGTTTAAATTGAAAAAAAAAAAACATACTGTAAATCTTTATTTTTTTTACAGAATCTGATGAAGAATACCAAGAACAACTTCTTAATGCTTCCGACTTGGAGGAAGATGAAGACAAATCATTCCCCGTTACTGGCAGGAGTAGTGAAACCGAAGAAGAGTTAGAATCATCAGACCACATCTCTGGCACATCATTTATTAGAAATGAAAACTTCAGCAGGAGTTTTACTACAGATGATTCCTTGAACAATCAGTCAGAATCAGAACCTATTACACATTTCCCTTTTGACTATTTTAAGGCTTATCTGAGTGATGATGTTTTGCAAACACTTACACTTCAGACCAAAGATAAATTCATTTCAGTTGATGGTCGGGCTCCGAGAATTACTGTTAATATTATTAAGAAATTTTTGGGGATGAATTTAATTATGTCTGTGTTGAAGTTTCCTAAAATAGCCATGTACTGGAATGAAAAGACTAGAATTAGTTGCATTGCAGATAATATGTCTCTTGATTTGTTTTTAGCTCTCAGGACCCATTTTAGAGTTTGTGATAAATATGTTACATCAGCTCAAAAGAAAGAAGACAAACTATGGAAGGTCAGACCTCTGTTACTCTCTATTCATCAAAGATGTTCAGAATTACCAATTTCAAAGTCAGTCTCTGTAAATGAAAAGATTTTACCATTTAAAGGATACTCATGTCTGAAATGGTATAACTCAAAAGGGCTTAAGGTATTTGAGCTGATTAGCAGTGAGGGTTTGGTTTTAGATTTTGAAATTTTTCAAGGGAAGAAGAGTCTAATTAATAATGTTGAAAGAACAGGTTTAGTTTTACCAGAAACTATTGATAAAGATAAGATGACTGTTGGAGAGGTAGCAGTATTAAGATTTGTGAAGTCAGTCCCACAAGGTACCAGTTTTTACTTAAGTAGTTGTTTTACAACATTTAAAATTATTGAAATAATGACCTTCTTTGGTATGGGGGCTACTGGTTTTTTGAAAAGGAACTTACTCCCAAGGCAATGTAAATTTAAAAAAGATAGTTCAGATTGTTTTGTGAGAGAAGACGAAGCTTATGCGGTAACAGTATTTTATGATGATAAGCCTATATTCATGGGATCAAATGAGCATGGTGTGAATCCTATGTCAACTTGTAAAAAGTGGTGTAAAAAGGAAAGGAGGTATTTACAGGTACAACGTCCTAAAGTAGCAGAGGCATACAACTCTTGTATAGATGGTGTAAATATTGCAGATCAGGTAATATCCTATTACAGAAGTAAGCTCCGCACAGCGAAATTCGTCTTCCAAGTAATGTTTTACTTTTTGGACATCGCATGTGCTAATTCATGGTTGGAATATAAACGGGATTGTAATCACAAACCTATTTTAGATAGTACTGACTTTAAGTTAGAGATTGCCTATCATTTACTTTCAGAAAACATTCAACCCGAGAGTGATGATTCATCAGACTCTGATTCAGAACAGCCACTACCTCCTTATCACAGGCGGACTAGGAATGTATGCCACTTACCACAAGTGCTACCAGTATATTCTCTCAAACAGTGGTGTAGATATCGAGATTGCCATTATAGATCAAGGTTTTACTGTAAGACATGTAAGGTATTTCTTTGCCTTTCAAGTGAGAGGAATTGTTATTCTCTATTTCATACATCATGAGAGGGCAAATAGTTGATTTTTGAATATTGTGTTTTTTTAATCTATCGGGACCAATTTTCTTTCTCAAGGTGGTTTAGTCAATCAGTCAGGTTGAGGTTTTCCCTTTAGCGGGCAAGTGGCTATATTTAGTTATTATCAATAAAGTTGGTTTTTTGAATATTTTTATTTTACATCTTACTATAGACAATTAATATTTCGCATCCTTTAGCTGCCCGCTAAAGGGTTAAGACAAGAACATAGAATATCGATTGTTTTGATAGGGGCTGTTCCTTTGGATGGAATATATATATGGAATATATATAAAGGGTAGACACGTATTACACTACAATCATGATTTGCTTCAGTTGTTACCATGAGATAAAACCTTCTCATGAATCAAAGGAAATAGTTAGAAAATGTAAAACGTGGGAGGAAGTGGATCAAAAATTGAAAGATGTGACACCCCGATTCCGATACGGTAATGGCTGCTATAATTGTACAGAAAAAAGCTAATGAAATTAGATCTCCCCAAGTTCAAAAAAGCACTCGCCATCAACGGCGATGGAGTGGTTGAGAGGGCCATCATCAAAAGAGTCTTGAAGATACCCAAATATGTACTGACAGACATCTCTCCGAGCAACTCAAATCTGGTACAGGCCTATTCCGCCGCTGAAGCTGTCGAAAAATTCACCGATGCTGATTTGTTGATTTCTATCTATCCATCGTATACTGCAAATGGCTATGAGAATTTGATCGAAAAGAGTAAAGCTAGATATATGTTATTCATCGGAGAATGGGACTGTTTTGGACATACCAATCCTAATGCTTCCTTCATACAACAAAGGTCATTACTGAAAATATTTTATCCAAAAAAGATTTTTCTGGATCTGGTGTATCATTCCTATTCATATTTCTCTCATTTCTGACCCATCTGTCTAGTTGGTAATTGGTTGTCTATTAAAGGGGTAAATAATACATATGTTCGAGAGATTAATATATTTTTGTAAAATAATATATCAGAAAATAGTTTTTAGTCTGACTTTCTTAAATATCATTTCTCCATTTCAGAATTAAAAAAAAAATACAAATTGAAGATTTTTCTTTGCACCCTATAGTTCCAAAAGAAAACTGTGTTTGGTTTATATGATTTATAATCCAGTGTAGATCCTTACTGAAAATATTTTATCCAAAAAAGATTTTTCTGGATCTGGTGTATCATTCCTATTCATATTTCTCTCATTTCTGACCCATCTGTCTAGTTGGTAATTGGTTGTCTATTAAAGGGGTAAATAATATATATGTTCGAGAGATTAATATATTTTTGTAAAATAATGTATCAGAAAATAGTTTTTAGTCTGACTTTCTTAAATATCATTTCTTCATTTCAGAATTAAAAAAAAATACAAATTGAAGATTTTTCTTTGCAAACTGTGTTTGGTTTATATGATTTATAATCAAGTGTAGATCCTTACTGAAAATATTTTATCCAAAAAAGATTTTTCTGGATCTGGTGTATCATTCCTATTCATATTTCTCTCATTTCTGACCCATCTGTCTAGTTGGTAATTGGTTGTCTATTAAAGGGGTAAATAATATATATGTTCGAGAGATTAATATATTTTTGTAAAATAATGTATCAGAAAATAGTTTTTAGTCTGACTTTCTTAAATATGTTCGAGAGATTAATATATTTTTGTAAAATAATGTATCAGAAAATAGTTTTTAGTCTGACTTTCTTAAATATCATTTCTCCATTTTAGAATTAAAAAAAAATACAAATTGAAGATTTTTCTTTGCAAACTGTGTTTGGTTTATATGATTTATAATCAAGTGTAGATCCTTACTGAAAATATTTTATCCAAAAAAGATTTTTCTGGATCTGGTGTATCATTCCTATTCATATTTCTCTCATTTCTGACCCATCTGTCTAGTTGGTAATTGGTTGTCTATTAAAGGGGTAAATAATATATATGTTCGAGAGATTAATATATTTTTGTAAAATAATGTATCAGAAAATAGTTTTTAGTCTGACTTTCTTAAATATCATTTCTCCATTTCAGAATTAAAAAAAAATACAAATTGAAGTTTTTTCTTTGCAAACTGTGTTTGGTTTATATGATTTATAATCAAGTGTAGATCCTTACTGAAAATATTTTATCCAAAAAAGATTTTTCTGGATCTGGTGTATCATTCCTATTCATATTTCTCTCATTTCTGACCCATCTGTCTAGTTGGTAATTGGTTGTCTATTAAAGGGGTAAATAATATATATGTTCGAGAGATTAATATATTTTTGTAAAATAATGTATCAGAAAATAGTTTTTAGTCTGACTTTCTTAAATATCATTTCTTCATTTCAGAATTAAAAAAAAAATACAAATTGAAGATTTTTCTTTGCAAACTGTGTTTGGTTTATATGATTTATAATCAAGTGTAGATCCTTACTGAAAATATTTTATCCAAAAAAGATTTTTCTGGATCTGGTGTATCATTCCTATTCATATTTCTCTCATTTCTGACCCATCTGTCTAGTTGGTAATTGGTTGTCTATTAAAGGGGTAAATAATATATCTGTTCTCTATTAAAGTGTTTGGTTATATGATTTATAATCAAGTGTAGATCCTTACTGATCCAAAATATTCTGGAGTCATTTCTGACCCATCTGTCTATGGTAAATAATATATATTTTTGTAAAATTCAGAAAACAGTGTTTGGTTTATATGATTTATAATCAAGTGTAGGTCCTTACTGAAAATATTTTATTTAAAAAAGATTATAAGGTTATTATCAATAAAGTTGGTTTTTGAATATTTTTTATTTTACATCTTACTATAGACAATTAATATTTCGCATCCTTTAGCTGGCAAGTGGCTATATTAGATTTTAGATCTTATTGTAGATCACTACTACATAGTAGACTTTTTTGGGATTATCAACCCTTTAGCGGGCGACTTTTTGGATCATAAATGCTTTTTAAACCTATTGAGGAAAAAAAATTAGTACTAGATAAATGAGACAGACCTTCCCTTCTCAATTGTCAGCCAGGCTAGGCTAGGCCATGAGGTCCTCCAAGACCAAACGATACTATAAGAATATTAAATATTCCCTGGGCAAAATACTGTTGGACTCGGAGAATGTCACCCCTCTCTTCGAAAAGTTCTGGCCATCTCTCGGATGGCCGTCAGCTGTGCAGTGCGATGATAGAAGATCTTGATGGTCTGGTCGAATGGCCACCCGCTAAAGGGCTAATACTACTCCGTGCATTTATGACAAAGGTGTAGGCGTATGACCATATGGTCATATATAACACTAAGTTATTTTTCTAACCACATCAAACTTTCTTGTTTAACCCTATCCTCTACTATTTTTTGGGCCTCCTCATAGGTGAGAAGGGTTTCCTGTAAACCTCTATTTTCTAATACATGAGTAACATATCTAAATAAATTTTTTTGACTGAACAGAGAACGTATTGTCTTCTTTGATAACCCTATAGCCTTAATACTAATACGAAGTGATTTCATATTAATATCACCAGCATATAAAAGATTATATAAAACATATATTTTTTCTATATTGATCTTAATTACATCTTTAATATTTCTATGAAATATTTTACACAAAGATAGTTTTTTAAAATCAACAAAGAAAAACATAAAAGGAAAGGGATTATTTTTTTCTACACAACGATTGATAAATTCTGTAATTACAAGTCTAGAAATATTATACAAATTTTTATTTTCAACCTCTTTAATTTTTTTCATAAGGTATATTACAAATATAGGTTTTATAATTGATTCACTTTCTTTCTCAATTGCAAAAGATGGATTCCTAATCAAATTATCACAATATCTTATAAAATGTTCTTGATTTAAATAAATCTGAGCTGTGACTTCAACTTTTCTTATTATATCTTTTATATATTCTGTAAAATGTCCTTTAAATTTCCCTAGTAAGTATAACCATAAGACACTCAGTGCTGCAAAGTGAATATTACAATCAACCATATTAGGATTTTTCAAAATAGCAAAGGTTGTACACATGGCATACAGTTTTGTCAGTAAAAGAGATTCAAGAACTTCAATTTCATCTACATCAAATATGGGAATAATACAATTATATTTAATAATATTGTCATTAATTTTCAGAGTCATTATTTTATTTTTCCCTATCAACTCATTACCAACATCTGCAAAATCTTCCATTGCTACCTGTGACATAATAGGATAGGGTTGTTCCAAAATACTTATTATTGAGAAAGACCATGGATTTAATAAAGTAACATTCCCAAAATAGGAACAAACTCCTATCCCTGAAATTGTAAATTTTTTTAGAAAATTAAATTTGTTAGAGTTGATATAATTTCCAAAATTAGCATCTTGAAGATCTGATATAGTTGAGTTAAGGGTTATACTACAAATATCTGTAGGTTTGATTATTTTTATCTCATGTTGTTTTTTAATAAAAATTTTCATAAAATTATGAAAATCTTTTTTGAAATCCTCCTCCCAATGAATTTTATTCCATTCAAAATCATATATAACAGCTGTTTTTAAAACTTCATTAGCTAAGTATATTTCATATTTCAAAGTCATAATTTTTATAATCTGCTCAATTTCTATATATTTTTTATCTAAACTATTATAAATAGTCTTCATTATGTTAATAACATAATTGTTATTAGGCAGGAATTCTTCTTGCCATTGTACATAAATGTCTCTGAGAATTACTTCATTTAGAGGCTTATGATGAACTTGTAAAATATAATGTTCAAAATCATAAATTCGAACTATGGTTAACTCTCCTAGTTGAACTGGTAGAAGTGGAAAATATATCCATTTAATATGAGAGCCAAAAAAGATTTTCTTCTCTCTCTCATTTCCTATAGGAACTATATACCCTCCAAAGTTAATTAGATTATATTTGAAATTCAAAACAGTCTGGACTAATAATTTAACATATGAAGAAAGGTTTTTACAAGATGGTACCCAGAAATAGGTAAAATTTCTATAAAAAAAACGATTATGAGTAAATGGACAAGTATCTGATAAAAGCAATATATAAAACTCAGCCTTGTAATGTTTTGAAAGATACCTTAAGTTATTAAAAATTCTACCATCAGTTAAAAAAAGAATTATCCTAAAATGACTACTACTAGAACTTTTTAATAAATGTTCTATTTCAAAATATATATCAGTATCATTTATACTTATTAAAAATTGGTAGGTATATAATATTGGAAATAACAATAATATTAAATTATCCCTAATTGAATTATATAATAAATTTGATTGTACTATAGAATCTTGAAATCCTATAATAGTATGAACATTTTTCTGATCTCTTGGCCATGTCAAATACGGTGGGATTCTGAGGAACGAATGATGCTCTCCATTCTGAAATTAAAAAAAAGAAAAGAAAAATTGATATCAATTATTTTTTTCTTTTTCAAAAAAAAAAACATTTAAAAGACTTACATGAGAAAAGGTATAAATATCCGTTTCAAGGATCATTTTGTTCCTCTCTCTTCTCCTCTTCTCTTATGTTTACTATTAGCTTAGAGGGTTCTTTTATAACCATTTGACCTGTCAGATAGTTTTTGGCATCCTTTATATTATTGATACCTATTTTCTCTTTTATATATTTTTCGTTTTCCATATTTTCGTTGGCTTCTCTAATTGAAAAAAATAAAGGAATAAAGAATCTATCTGTTACCAAAATAGTTTTGGTAGAGAAACCCATTTCCCAGAAACCCCTTTGAGCAATCCTCGATCGACAACACTTTCTTAGATCGGGATTAGAATCAATTAAATCTTCCATAGTTTTTTCATCTTTTCCGAGAATATTTTCAAGTCTAAAAAATATATGCACTTCATTTATTAATCTCACTGACCAAAATTGGCTTTTTAGATAGGTTTGTTCACCAGAATTATTCTTTTTTCTTTTCTCTGATGAATATACTTCTAAAATTAGTTTATTAATTTCATCCTTAGCGGTAGAATGATTTAGATTGGTAAATAATTGAAGGCTCGCGCCAAATCGAGACTGCTCCAATAACCGACAGTTTTTATTATAATAACAATAGGTTGATGAAATATTACTATGATTTAAATGAATTTTACCAAATCGCCTAAAAGTGTCTATAACTATCTCAACAGCATTAACATTCCTAGATTCTGAATACTCAGCAGCAACGTCTAACAGGGTTGAAATTAGATACGAAAAACCAGTTACTCTACTTATGTGAGTAATTGTATGAGAATGTGTATAAAGATAAGTTTTGGCAATTTCTATTCTATCCTCAAACGATTTCTTTAAAAAGGTTTTTTTATCTAAGTCTTTATTTATCTCATTAGATGGAGGCGATGTCAAAGAATCTATACCATAATTAACAAAATTACATAGAATCATATTTTTTATTAGAGGTTTTAACTGAGTTATGGTCTTAGGAAATGGAGATTCATCCATTTTAATTATTTTTTTTAAAATCCCAATTGAGATTAATGCCATATCTCCTAAATTTATCATTCTTTTTCCATCTTCTACAATAATGAATAATTCGTTATATTTTGATTTTCTCCACATTTCACAGACAAATGCAGATGGTGGAGATAGGTCACTTTTCTCCTTAGAAATGGTGAAAATTTCTTCTCCTATTACTACGATTCTATCTTGGCTAACTTTAGGCTTTTTATTCTCTTTCTTCTCGAGTATTGTATTACGAATATTATTTATAATATCAAACCCATAGTAATCATTTATAGTTTGTGCAATATTAGGGAAATAAATATCGGGAGCTAAAATATTAGCAGGAGGAGGGGGTAAACCAAAATCTATACCTACCAATATTTTAAGCTTTGAATTGTATTTTTTCAATAAATCATTTTTACCATCTCGAAGAAGAGATCCAATATAATCTTTCTCCTCCATCATATTTAGAAGATTACTTTTATATTTACTGAGACCCAATAAATGAATAATTGAATTTGGAAGACCCATAATATGTGGAATTCGCATCTTGTATTTTTCATATTTAGTGTTTCCTTTATCATCAACTAATTTTTCTGCTTTACATTTACTATCTAAAAGTAAACTTTTTCCTAGAATTATATCTAGTATATTACTCAGAGTCAAATTTTTCATGTCTTCCCATCTGCAAAAAAATACTAAACCAAGAAATAAATATAGAATATATATACACCATTTTTTTAATTCTCTCTTAAATTGTGGTTTATTTTGTAGTGATTTAATATTATTATAGATATACTTGAGAGTACTTACTATTGTCCAAACATTAAGTGTGTTTTTTTTTGCATTACCAAATGATAAAGTTTTCGAGTTGATATGGGAAAGTTTGCTATATTCTTCCTCATACCACCTTTTCATCCATAAATATTCATTATGTGATTCTTTAAAAATAATATTTTTTATACACTGAAGCTGAGATACGAAGGTACTATAAGCGGTATGAGATCCGCGTGCTAAAAAAAATAAGCGTACATTGAAAAAAGATGAAGGCAAAGGTGTTAGAAAAGAATTTTTTTCATGGTTATTATTATCTCCAGTATCATTAATTAAAAACAGGACCATAGAAAAAATCGTTAATTTTTTAAGTATATCTATTTCTACTTTTAAAGTTGATTCCTTAATTGCTCTTTTTTGTGAAATGATAAGTTTTTCAATATCCTTTTTATTCTTTCTTCAATATATTGATCCCAATCATTGTAGTTATATACTTTTTCTAATTTTTTTTGGCAAATACTTGTAAGATGTGAAAAAGATAAAGGTATTAAAAGTTTTGAGAAAGTGAAATTTGTATGAAAATCCATTGTTCCATTTCTTTCATAATTCTTATAGTCGAAGGATACGTTATGGCAATTGTCTTTTTTCTGAAGATTTTCTAGGTTGTTTCTGATAACTGTAAACAGTGTACTACACTCTGAAGTCAACTCTTTAGTTGCCATGGATTTAACTACATTATCTTCAATATCATAATTATTGTTACTATCGCCCTTTTTCATAAATATCCGCTCACCTGTTGCTCTATTATATATACCGTATTTTCTCTTATAATTGGATGGTTTAGAGAATATAACTATTGCTCTACTGAGTATACTGTATCTTCTTTTCCGAACAAAATCAACAGAATATTTCTTATCGAAAATTAAGGATTTTTCATATACATTATCTATAAGTATATGGGTAGTTTTGCTTAATTTCTTATTATTCTGATGGTATTCATATAAATCGTCCACAATTTTATCCATTATGGAAAATCTAGAGGATTTTATTTCAAAGAAAATTGAAAAACATGGTCGAGTTTATAATATATCAGAAAATGATATTTCTCGATTAAACCGTGAATACAAAACCATGTTTCAAACTTCAGAGAATGATATACTTATTTATAATGAGATAATAAAAATAGAGAAAAAAATGAATGCATATAGAGATGTGTTAGCTGCATATAACAATCAGTCAACAATTGATGATGATTATCTTGTCGAAAACGGAATCTTTTTATCTGAGGAGAAATTTCAATTAGTCTTTTTAATTGATTATATTATATGTATCAAAAATATCTGGAAAATATTTGAAAGAATTTTTTTCATCTTAAAAAAAGGAAATATAAAGAGTTATCACGTGAGAGAAGTCGAATTTAGTAAAGATGCTACTAACTTTGGTTCGGTTACACCACTTTTCTTTATGAAGGGTAAACGAATAAGTATTGTGTTTTACTATATAGGTATTTGTAACACCGAAAGATCTAATGATCTAAGTCTTGGAATCTGGTTCAAGAATACTTTTGAACAATATGAAGAAAATAACACCGAAAACAAAAAAGATTTTCGGAGTCTTATAACTATACCTAAAAATACCAAATATCTTAGCATCAGTCCAGCTGGAATTTCAGAATTCAGAAATGCATATATCTTGGAGGAATTAATGAATTATTTTAATCAAATAGATAATAGGGATTATAAAAAAACAACTGATCTTAATTCTATTCTCAATATAAAAGATTATAATTATTTGAAAATTAGATTATTATGGGAAGAATTTAATTTTAGGCCCCCCTTTACTGCATTGGTAGTTTTGGAATTTTCATTGGCTATATTTTTTTGTAATATTTTTCTATCAGATGAACTTCCAAGTAATTTTAAACTGAAAAAAGATAAAGAGCATTTTTTAAATACACCATTAAAAGCAAATCTCTTTAAAATGAATTCACGATATAGTTATAAACAAAAACTACAATGTCATTTTCCATATTGTTCTCGATGTGAATTAGATAACACTCATTTAATTCATGATATTGATTATTCTATTGAAACTGGACCCGGGAAAAGATTACTTTTAAATGATCCGAAACATAGAGATTTCATAATGACAAAATCGCAACTTAAAAACGGAGATAGTACTAATGGATGTTTTATTCGAAGTGTTGTAAGTCACATAATGCACTGTCCTAAAATTACACCAATTTTAGACAATGGGCATCCTTATAATGGAAATATATTAAAGATGATGAAAATACAAGGGTATCATAACAAGAACCACCAAATCATTACACTTAATCAAGAGAATTTTTCTAATATGTTTAAAAAAAAGGATGGTTTTATAGATGGTCTACAGATGAAAGACATTTCAGAGATTTTAAAATCAATGAAAATAATTGATAAACCTTTAACAGATATAATACTCGAAATTCCTTATTTCATAAGTAATCCTGAAAATTGTTTAGACGAACTAAATAATTACTTTTCCGATATATCTTCATCAAAATTAAAGATTTCTTTGGCTTTAATGAAAATGTTGAGACCACTTCGAATAGGTTCAGGAGGTAAAGTTAAAACATTTTGGGGGTCTTTTGATAAACTAAGTGTTAAATGGACGGCTCAGGGGGCTTCCATAATGATAATGAATCCAATTGCGAATATAGAAAGTTTAGGAATTTGTTTAAACTCATATACATCACATTTTGATAGCTTTCTTGAAAAATCAAAAAATCATATTTCTTTTAATGATGATCATAAATTGATATCAGATCTATTAGGTGAATTTTCTAAATTTAATCAAAATAAAAGAATGCATAACGAAGAAGAAAAAGAAGAGGAGTTAATGACCATAAAAAGAAGAAAAGAAAAAAAGATAGAAGACGATGATGAAAATTTTATCGAGGACATAGATGAAGATGGTGAAACATCTTTTTCATCATTATTTGATAAAATAAAGTAAAATGTTGAAAAAAATAAAATTCAGTACATTTCAATATCTTTTATTGGGTAAATAATTTTATCAAAAAAGTTAATTATTAATTCTTTAGTAATCATTAACCAGACAAATAGGCCAGCAAGGGTTGAAA